>NW_025210205.1:0-5847 GCF_004010195.1 Chiloscyllium plagiosum
ATGCACCCACCCTTGTGTCATCGGCAAAATTACGAACCCACCCTTCCAGTTCCTAACCCAATACGCTTGTAAAAGATCAGACGTCCCAGAACTGAAGCCTTTTGAACTGCACTGGTCATCGAGCTCCTGTCTGGATACTTTCCATCAATTACCACCTTTTGTCGTCTTTGGGTCTGCCAATTCTGTATCGAGACAGAGAGGATTTCCTCATTCCTGTGTTGCCTTACTTTTTGAGTGAGCCTACCATAGGGAAACGTATCAAATGTCATGCCAAAATTCATGCACACCACAACCACTGATCTATCTTCATCAATGTGTTTTGTCACATCCTGAAAGTATTCAACAACATTTACGTCTAATTAAACGGTGGTTTTTGAAGTAATCATAAATCCTGTCTCCTCTCGTTCCCCCACGTTGCCTGTAAGGAGCTGAATTTTGGTACACCTGTTGCGGGTGTAGTCAACAGGTAGAGCAGTATAATCTTTACATCCGACATCCTGCAACAGGCGAATGCAACTGCAGTGGCTTCCATACTCTCTGCTCTGAATTTCCAACAGACATTGTTGAAATGAAAGAAAATAAAAAAAAGTTACCTTGCCGAACCTCAACACATAGTCTTTCTTTCTTTGGAAAGAGGAGGACAGTGGGCGTGAGGTATCATGCGTGTTGCGTCTCGGGTTTCACCAGAGCCTGACACTAACAGTTTTCTATCCAACTCCATACGTCCAGACCAATCCCATGCGATTTAATCTTGCACAATAATCTCTTCTGCGGGACTTTGTCAAATACTTCCGAAGTCCAAATATACCAGATACTCCGACTTGTCAACTGTGCTGGGTACATCTTCATAGAATTCCAACAGATTTGTCAAGCATAATTTCCCTGTCAAAATACAAGCTGTCTCTGTCTGATTCTGCCTTTGCTTTCTAAATGCTCCACTATGAAGTCCTTCATAAAGTATCCGAGAATTTTCCCCACTACCCATGTTAGTTTTATTGGTCTATAAATTGCTCATACAATTGAACAGAAAAGAGATAATCCTGGGTGAAGTGATTAGTGAATGAATTTGATTGATTGCTGAATTTGGGTGAAGGGATATTGCAGCACATTCTTCAGCTGCTGTCTGAATGCAGTCTGGGTCACGGCATAAATCGCGGTGTTTGAGCAGCAACTGAGGAGCTGCAGCATGAAGCCTAATTCCAGCACAAAATAATCCAGATATATTGAGTCATCCCCAATAAACCACATCCGTTTCCATATCGAATAAACCATTAACATTGACCATAACAGGATGAAATTAGCCGAGATCACAAACAGCAAAATCATGGACTTATTTCGATTTTACATTCCTGTGTCACCGAGACCGTCCCCATTAGTGTGAGCCCGGACCCTTCTGTGGGCTCTGCTGGTCAGTAAAATATGTCTGACGGTGAGGGCATTGAGCAGCACAATCAGGAGAAATGGAAGAGCCGGCGTTAGAATATGATGGAGGAACTCGATTGTGAACCAGACAGGAGAGCCACGAGAATCGCTTCTTTCGTTACAAAACCAGGGGAAGTTCGACAACCAATACCAAGCTGTGAGCATAAAATACCAGAAAATGTTTTTTAAGCAGCTCAGCAAAGTCACTGTTCCCAGAACCACAGCCGCTGTTTTCTCATTGCAATATTTACGTTTTAGCTTCTGGCAACAAATGGCCACAAACCGATCAAAGGTGAAAGTGACGGTGAACCAGACAGAACAGTCAGTGGTTGCATAAAGCAGGACGGCGTGGATATTACACACGGGGATCGACTTCAAGAAATAAAACTGTTTATAATAAACGATGGGAATGTGTCTCAATATCAGGTCGATGATAATGACCAGTAGGTCTGCCACTGACATGGCCCCCAGATAACGTCTGATACATGGAGACAATCCACAATCTTTACAAAGCAGGACGTAGATCGTCACTACGTTAACTGTGAGGAAGGAAAACAAACACATTATACATCAGCCTGGAAGCAGAATTATCAGTTTGAATGAGAATAGAGAGCGATTTTCAAATGAGTCACTGTATTCAGATATGATTTTGAAATAATGAGAGCTGAAATAACATATGATAACTTCTGAATCATTCACAGAAATGTGAGGTAATCCATAAGAAATCCTGTCTCCCCAAACAAACAACAATACATCCATAAGAACGTTTCGAGGGCATTCCCACACACTCGATCACCCAAGAGCAGACAAAGGTCACTTCTTTCCAGTTCCTAATTTGGTGGGTGAAAACGTTGCTGTACTGAAAGATTCTCTCTCTGTTCCTTTGAGACAAACGGAGTTGGGAAATTTATGTCTTTTAGTTTAACTTGTGGGCGAACCTCTGTCTTGAAGAAATGAAAACTCGAGTAAAACACATTCACCCCTTTAACTGCCTGACGGGACTTCAGAATAGCGTCACCTTCTCCCTGGAACGGGATATATTCCCTCGGGATCTTCTCTTTTATTCAATCTACTGACGTTCGTCCGTTCACAAATCATGTCATGGATAGAACGTTCCGGGCAATGTCAGTTTTAAACTGTGAGAGAGTCATAAAAATGCATGTCACAAAGGTCTTCTGCCCATTACGATTGGTGAGATCTACTCAGCCTCAAAGTTCGAATCTCCTCCCAAACTCGAGTAAACTCACTCTTTGCAGACAAAATCGAGAAGATTAAGCCAATACCACGAGCGTTAGATGTACGATCGTGCTTGAATATCATATCGTCCTTATTCAGAGATCTCCTTTACCTCCTTTTTTTCACTTTTGCATAGCACTCCTACGTGTAAAGTGTTCTGGATATTCTGTGCCCCATATCAGATACCAAGCAGCTCTGCCTCTCTCATGCCTTTAAACCATATTCATTTCCGTCAACGTATACATTGAAATTTCACATACTTCTTTGAAAATAAGACACCCATTCCGATAGAGTGCCTTTCATTTTAATCCGTTATTATGCCGTTGTTCCCTGCTTCATGTTTCCGTTTATTCCTTGTTTTGATGAGAGAGAAAACAGTCTCCGACCGGCAGGAAAGACCCACCAGTGGTGGGGGCATCGCGGGATGCAGACAGGGAAGATGTTACTGTGGAATTATCCAACATAGATTCCACAAGTCGGGAAATCTCATGGTAACAGGTGACAGTTGATGATGAACCTCTCATGCCTTCTGTGATAATTCAGTTCCTCTTGATCTTAAAATAAATCAGAGAAAACACTAAGTTGACAATAGCACATGACGTAATCTGTGTGTGGGAGTTCAATGTCCATCACGAGAATGTCTCCACGGGGCCATCACTGACTGAGCAGGGACACGGCACAGATATACAGTAGCCAGACTGTGGGTGGTGATGGGCGAATCAACAAGAGGAAACCATTCTCACAAGCCACTTGACACAGATGAATATGTCCTTACCAGTGTCTGTCGAAGCACCCAGCACACAGTCCTCGTGGAGGGAACGTCTCGGTCTCATACTGAAGATACTGTCCACTGGCAAAACGTAGTGTTTTTCAGTTTTACAGAATGTCATGACTGCAGTAACTCAGTGAACAGTGCTGGGCCCTTTATTATTTGCAATCTATATCAATGGTACAGTTACATGGAGCAAACGAGTTCGAATTAAATTTTCATGACACGAAGGTAGACAGGGAACTAATTAATCCAGTGGAGGTAAAGAGTCTGTGAATGGATAAGCATGGATAATAGTTTAACAGATGGAATATAAGGCGAGTAACTCGGAACATGTAAGTCTTCCATAAGAATGAAAAGGATGTATATTATATAAATGCGGAGAGATTACTGGACTTCGTGATACAGTATGTACTGGAGGGTTCACCCTGACCCATTCAGACATGGGAAGTGTTGCTCCATCTCCCTGATGGTCTGCTCCCTGAGGTCCCTAGTGGCCCCATTGCACTGAGTACACACGGGACATTTTGATGTGGTTGATTGGCAGTGGGGAGTCCTGAGGGGGCGAGTGCTTTGAGAGGTTTATCAAGTGGATGGTCTTTCTACGAGAGGCCACCCTTTCTTTCCACGTGGAGACTCGATGAGGATGGGAAGGGCTAACTGCTTCTGAATGAAGAAGCAATGGCTGCTGCCAAGAGACTGAGAATTCACCAGTGTGATGTACTGTGCATGGTCATACTGCAACATTAATAGAGTGAAACATGGAGGGCCCAATCACAGGGATGTGCATACAGAACAAATATATTGCCTAATCAGCTGATATGGTTAGTTAGATCAAGACCATTATCCCCTCCACACTGGTCTCAAAACTGCGTGACCTTGGCCTCGTCTCCGCTCACTGCAAATGGATCCTCAGTTCCCGACTCACAGACCGCAGTCAGTGAGAATATGTAACTGCACCTCCTTCATGACAACTTTCAACACTGCGGCTCCCGCAGGATGGACCCTCAGCCCCCGCCTGCACGCCCTGTACAACCGTGATTGTGTTGACAATTTCCAATGGAATACTATCGACAAGTTTGCTGACAGCAATATCATACTAGGAAGGATAAATGAAAAAGACGAAGCAGAATGCAGAAAAAAAGGTCGAGAGCTTGTTGACGTGATGCAATGAGAAAAACCTCGCTCTCAACGTCAGCAAAACTGAAGAACTAATCTTTGACTACCGAAAGAAACAAGCAGGACACAGCCTCATACACATCAATGGAACTGAGGTTGAAAGGGTGAATAGCGTTAAGTTCCTCAGAATGATGATAACTGACAGTGTGCCCTGGAACTCCCACGTAGATGCAACGGTCAAGAAGGCTCAACAACGTCTCTTCTTCCTCAGGCGCCTCAGCAAATTTGGCGTGACCATAAGGACTCTCAACAACTTATGCACCATTGGAAGTACACTGTGGTGCTGGTGTCAGCGAATTTGTAGATGACATTCATTTAAACATTTCCAGCACAATCATAGATGGGCTGCGCGTGCAGGAAGAGTCTGTGAGTGCAGACTATCCGGAACATAAAGCCTCTGGTATGGCAACTGCTGTGCACAGGACCATAAGAAAGTACGAAGCTAGTTTGGGCGTGGTACTTGATCATGTTGGCGGACTTTATATGGAACTAAGCAGTGCTAATGGCGTTCATGGATGGCAGGTTGGCTTCCGTGATGGTCAGGGTTGTGCACACCCCATCAGGAAGAAGACACAGAAGCCTGAGCACATTAACGAAGAGGTTTAGGAACAATTTCTCCCAGGCTGTTATAAGACGAATGAATGCAATTCTCACCTAAAATGTTGCTGGTCTTCCTAACATTGTTCTTGCCTATTCCACTACCTGTACATGTTAACCACTGTACCTCAGTCTAAGTACTTCTGATCTCTCTATCCTTGCTTGGTATGACCTGTCTGCACTGCTCATAAGTAAACTTTTTCACTGCAGTTTGGTTTCACATGACACTAAATCAATCAATCATTCAATCAATATCACATTATCAATCCACCACACAGAACCTGCGCAGACACGTCTTTTTGAATTCACTCACACGAAGTGGGCATCACTGGTTGGACCAGCGTTCATTGTTCATCTCTGAGAGGCAGTTTTTAGATTTTAGATTTAGATTAGATTACAGTGTGGAATCAGGCCCTTCGTCCCAACAAGTCCACACCGACCCGCCGAAGCGCAACCCACCCATACCCCTAAATTTACCCCTTACCTAACACTACGGGCAATTTAGTATGGCCAATTCACCTGACACTGCACATCTTTGGACTGTGGGAGGAAACCGGCGTACCCGGAGGAAACCCACGCAGACACGGGGAGAACGTGCAAACTCCACACAGTCAGTCGCCTGAGGCGGGAATTGAACCCAGGTC
>NW_025210205.1:7294-11830 GCF_004010195.1 Chiloscyllium plagiosum
CGCCAGTGATTCTCGGAAGGACGTGTGAATGAGGTGTCGACATCTACTCGACATCTTTTCACAGCGAGTGCCTTCCACACCAGGAAACATCCTAGTGAATGACCTCCGCAATCTCTCCAAAGCATCCGCATCGTTTTGGTATTGAGGCGATCAGAACTGAATGAAATGTTCCAAATGTCGCCGGCCAAAGACTTATCCAATGGTAATATGACCAGATAACGTTTGTAGCTGATTCTCGGAAGGACGTGTGAATGAGGTGTCGGCGTGTGGTTAGATGCTGGAGAGTCTTGAATGAGCACTTTTTCTGCAGCTTTCTAACTGGAAATGTAGTAATCAGAATAGTCGGCTCATTGGGCTAGATTTAAGAATAATGTGTCCCAGTGCCATTTTCACTGTGTGCGACAGAGGATTTATCTCCACGAGGCCGAGCTAGTTTCCTGGAGCTATCTGAGAGAACTCAGCACATTAGCTACCCTCCTCACACCATGGTGTCCCACTCATTATGTGCCAGCCCGATTCTCCCACCCGTTATGGCTGGAGGTACTCACCATCCCTGGGATGTCTCTGAATGTTCTGTGATCACTAGAACTGATGCCAACCTTCAAAGGCCAACGGGCACAGGATTGAACTTTCTCAGTTGAGCGCTGCCTGCACAATTTACCCTGAGCTAGGCATATATGAGACAATCACGCAATGATTTGTCGATAGAGACACGGAGGTCCTGGTGGATGGGTCAGCACAGAGGCAGACAATTCTCTTCCCACAGGAGAACACACCACTGGACCCACCGAACCTGGTCTGACCTCATCACGTACTCAGTGTAGTATCTGGGGTCTAATGAGAAGTCCAGCAATACAGAGAAGCGTCAAAGCACAAAGAACAAAGAAATTTTCACCACAGGAGCAAGCACATCGGTCCTCCCATCCTGTGCTGATCCAGATTCTCTATCTGAACCTGTCGCATATTTCATAATTGTCTGTGTCCCCTTTCTCCCCACCCATTCATGGATCTGTCCTTATACATATTAAATGGCGCTACCACACCCGTCTCTCGCAGCTCTGCTGGCAACAGATTGCAGGCACTCACCAACCTCTACGCACAGAACTTTCCACGCATATCATCTTTTTTTCCCCTCTCACTTTGAACTCGTTACCACAAGTAATTGATTCCCCCACTATGGGAACAACAGTTTCTTGTGATCCACCTTGTCCATACGTCTCATGGTTTTGGAGACCTCAATCAGGTTCCCGCCAACCTCTGTCTTTAGAATTAAAGTAATCCTAATCTACTCGACATCTTTTCACAGCGAGTGCCTTCCACACCAGGAAACATCCTAGTGAATGACCTCCGCAATCTCTCCAAAGCATCCGCATCGTTTTGGTATTGAGGCGATCAGAACTGAATGAAATGTTCCAAATGTCGCCGGCCAAAGACTTATCCAATGGTAATATGACCAGATAACGTTTGTAGCTGAAAATGTGTTGCTGGAAAAGCGCAGCAGGTCACGCAGCATCCAAGGAACAGGAGAATCGACGTTTCGGGCATAAGCTCTGATCTCCAGCATCTGCAGTCCTCACTTTCTCCTCGAAGATAACTTTTGTATTCAATACTCCATCCAATGAAAAAAAAGTTCCGAAAGATTGATGCATCGCTATTTTTTTAGATTAGATTACTTACAGTGTGGAAACAGGCCTTTCGGCCCAACAAGTCCACACCGACCCGCCGAAGGGCACCCACCCAGACCCCTACACATAATACTACGGGCAATTTAGCGTCTCCAATTCACCTAACCTGCACATTTTTGGACTGTGGGAGGAACCCGGAGGAAACCCACGCAGACACGGGGAGAATGTGCAAACTCCACACAGTCAGTCGCCTGAGGCGGGAATTGAACCCAGGTCTCTGGCGCTGTGAGGCAGCAGTGCTAATCACTGTGCCACCGTGCCGCCCTCTTTTTTTTCCTTTTGTCCTTTTTTTTTCAAGAAGGGAAACAGGCATAATATCGGAAACTCTAGGATGAGGAATCTCACATCAGTGCTTGGGAAGTTTTTGGAGAGAATTCTGAGGAATGGGAGTTACGATTATTTCGAAACACAGTGCCTAACTGAGGACTGTCAGCCTGGCGTTCTATTGGGCAGATCATGTTTACTAACTAGTTTGATTTTTTGAAGAGGTGACGGAGATGATTGATGGGGGTAGAATAGTGGATGTTGTCGGCACGGATTTTAATAAGGCTTTTGATAAGTTATATTGAACATGACGCCAAATCAAATTCTTCTACCTGCCGTTGGCCGATAACCCTCCGTTCCTTCGATTTCATGTGCATATTGAAATATTTCTTAACCATACTGATCGCATCTACCATCACCAACATCACCCCTGGCAGTAGTTTCCCGACCACTGGAAGTCTCTATTTAAGGCTCTTCCAGAAGGTTAAAATGCATGGAATTTACGGTGAGTGGGTGCGTGGATTCATAATTGGTTTGCTCAAAGGAGAGTACTTTAGAATAAGTTTGAATGATATAGTGGGATATATATCAGTTGGAGGTATGGGCGGGCAAATGGCATATTTAGTTTGAAATGTGAGGTAATGCAATTTGGGAAGTCAAATGTTGAGAAAAAATCCACGGTTAGTGATAAAACCCTGAACAGTCCACAACTCAAGTACACAACTCTCTTTAAGTGATCAAACAATTATAGAGGGTAGTAAAGAAGGCATATGACATGCCTGCTTTCTCTGATCGGGGAATAGAGTACAAGGCTCGGACTGTTATCTTGCAGCTTTATAAGGGCGTTGTGTCGGCTACACTAAGAGCATTGCGTTCAAATATGGCCGCCACATGACAGGAAGCATGAAAAGTTTTTGGACCGGGTGAAGAAGAGGTTAACCAAGACACTGTTTGGATTCAATGTTATGATCTTTGAGGAGAATATAAAAACTCGAGCTGCTTTCTCTGGAGTACAGAGGCTGAGGAGGGACTTCATATAATTCTTCAAAATTATGAGATACCTAAAGAATGTTGGCAGTAAGAATTTCTGTCACAGTGATGAAATATCAAAAACTATTGGGCATGCATTTATGATTGTGGGGAAGATCAAAAGAGATTGGCAAGAGGCTGAAACGCACTGCTCGGGGTGGTGGTGGTGATGACAGAGGTGAAAGGGACTTGTAAGAAACGTCTTGAAAGGCATATGAATATGAAAAGAGTGGAGAGTTATGGAACAACGGCAGGCAGAGGGCGTAGTTTAATTTTGCGCCATGGTCGGCAAAACATTGTAGGACGAATGACCCATTCCTGTACTGTACTATTCTACGTTTCATGTTCTAACTAGATTGACTGTGAATGCAGCCCATAACTTCGCCCAGACTTGAATCACCTGGTCATCTGGTCCGCCTGAATACAACATTTCAAAACACAACTTCCAGGAGCAAAACACTGATTATTCAATATCAGTACAGAGGAACATAAGGAATAGGAACAAGATTATGTCATTTACAGATTCAAACCTTCATTCATTATGATCACACCTAATATACTCCAATCAACAAATCGAATTTCATGCCAGTCCTTGTATTGCTCAACTCAAGTAGGACAAAACGTCAATCGACTTGCTTTTGAAAATATTTTCAGTGATTGAGTCTCCAGAAGTCTCTTGGTTCAAGAGACCACACGCTCGCTGCCTTCTGAGAGAAGATATTCCTTTGCATCCCATTTTGAAACGAGTATCCCGAGATCAGTAAATAAGTCGCCCCTAGTTCCAGACTTCCCTCAGTTTGGAAACATCTACTCAACATTCCTCTGTCGTGCACCCTTTGAATCTCACGGATTTTAACAATATGATTCTTCAGTCCTTTCTACCACAAACTATAAAATTAAAATTGTCACACCACCAACTTATATTCCACAAGTGTTTTTGGAAGCACCAGCTTTTGGAGCACTGCTCCTTCATCAGGATGCTAGTGGGGCAGGTTCATAGCGTACGACATTCACAGTAAAGGAATTTTACTGTAAATTATGTGTCCTATAATTCTGTGGCTTGTGACTGCCTGATGAAGGAGAACTCGAAATAAGCTTGTTGGACAATAACCGGGTGTTATATGATTTTTAACTTTGTCCACACCAGTCCAATACCGGTAGATCCTAAAGAACTACCTTGTTGGTAAGACCATAAGACTATAAGACCGCGGAGCAAAAATCAAGCCATTCATCCTGTCGCATCTGCTCCTCAATTCAGTCAAAGCTGATAAGTTTCCCAACCCATTTCTCCCTGTTTCTGCCCGTTATACTTGATCCTCTTGATACTCAAAAACCTATCTATCTAACTCTTAAATACGGTCAACGCAATGGGCACCATAGCCTTCTGTTGCTGTGAATTCCATAGATTCATCACTCGCTGGTTGACGAGGATTCTTCTTATCTCCAATATAAAAGGTTTTCCCTCTACTCTAATACGGTGCCCTTGGTGCCAGTCTCTACTACAAATGGAAACATCTTCCTAACATCTATTCTGTGCAGGCCATTCAGTATTCTGTAT
>NW_025210205.1:16425-18750 GCF_004010195.1 Chiloscyllium plagiosum
CTTGACCTCTTTCCACCTATCACATTTCCGACGCCCCTCCCCCAAGTCCCTCCTCCCTACCTTTTATCTTAGCCTGCTGGACAAACTTTCCTCATTCCTGAAGAAGGGCTTATGTCCGAAACGTCGATTCTCCTGTTCCCTGGATGCTGCCTGACCTGCTGCGCTTTTCCAGCAACACATTTCCGACTCTAACTGTCAGTCAACTTCTTAAACGCAATGATCAGCCGAGTAAATTGACCTAGATTCTTGATGCACCTGTATGTTAACATTTTAAATTCCATGCACAGCAAAACCCAGATTTTCTGTTCTGCTCTTTTATTGAGAATCTCTCTGCATGTGAAAAATATAGGGTTTTTTGGTGTTTTTTATCCCGAACTCATTATTTTGCTACAATGAACACCATCTACCTAATTCGCTTTTTGAAATTATTTGTTATAATTATCATTCCATGCACTCTAAACTATTTTATGTCATCATCAACTGTCGATAGATTGTGTTTTACCTCCTCCTCCAATTAATTATTGTAGAGAGTAATGAACGAGCGTCCAAGGGCAGATGGCTGTGGTAATGCACTAATTGCATCTTTACAAACAAATAGAAACAGTTTGACTCACTCGTCTGTGTCTTAACAGTTGTTCAATCTCTGACAAAAACACACAGGAGTCTAGCTTCTGCAATACACATTTTATGTTGTACATTGCAAATCGCTTAACAAAACTAAATATGCAGTCTAATAGTTTACTTTTTGTCACCACTTGACATATCCTGATACAACTCAACATGTTTTCTAGTCACAACTTAATTTTCAGAATACGAGGTTGACTTTTGAATTCATTCCTTTGTTTAAGTATCCTGCTGAACATTTTCTTTTCTAACAGACTCAGTTTCCTCATCCGAGATATAAGGCTATCAGGTCTATAATTTTTACCTTTCTGTCTTCCCTGCCTCCTTGAAGATGGCAATCCCGTGTGCAATTTTTTTGAATCTACTGGAAACGTCCTGACATCTTGTGATTTCAATGACATCTAAAAGAACACCAGGAATATCTCTGTGGTAAAATATTTCAAAAAAGTGGAAACAGACCATCAGTAGCTGGTGGATAATTTCTCTCTCTCTCTTCTCATTGCTTTTGCCACGAAAATATGCCCTTTTGCAAGATTGTTCCTGTTGTTAAGAGCTGTAAATACAGTGGGGTGTTTCTGTATCTCACCATTAAGACCATCAATTCAAAATAATGATTTGAATTATCTGCTATCCCCTTTTGTCGTGTGTAAAAGTCCCCAGTGTCATTTTCCTAGTTTCCCAAATAGATTTGAGCTACTCTTTTGCATTTTTACACGCACACGTACAATCACATGCTATTTCTCCTGATATCTTTTTTCAATGTAATTTCCTATCAATTTTCTCCCACTTTATTCGCTTTACTTCAGTCAACTTTTTGATCGTAAAAAAAAAAATTCTCGCCGACCAGCAGTTTTCATGATGAAGTGTGTCTTTTCTTTTTGCACTGAGTACTCACGTTGATGACATTTGTTGATTATGAAAGTTTCATCGTTTCATGAATTGTGTTTTGCTTTTTTGATTGTTATGAAGTATGTGACTAACATTTGCCGCCGTTCGTCAACTGAACATCCCTTCGTTCACCTTGCCAAATCACTGTATTCAATAATTAATTCAAAAGGGCTAATTAGACTCCTGGCGTTTTTCAACCCTCACATGGTGTGGTGGTGGAGGTCGGGCTTCCTCATGTAGGTAAAAAAATCATCAGCTGACAGTGCTGAACACAGTCTTTCAATGGATAGGCACAAAACAACTTTTATACACGCCGGTCAAAATTGCTAATGTGGAATGTCCAACATTGAGCACCAACTACGAGACACTCGGAAGTGAAATACATCACAAATAAGACACATGATGGCACCACCAACTCTGGAGTCAGTTAAAATCATGGTCAGGGCGAGAATCAGAGGCAAAGACATTTGCTTTAAATAGACATTTGGACAGGGCGGGAAGGGGGAAGGTCTGAGCAACATACTAAAAATGATTTAGGAGGCAGACCATTGGAAAAGTAATGCCATAGAGGGAACCTCATATGATTGAAGTCAATAAAATAGGATTTGCGCACACCAGAAGCCAATATAGGTCATGGTTACAGGTTGATGGGTGAACCAGTTAGTGACGTCAGTGAGTACAGAAGTAAGGGTGAATGGAAAGGGGTAGGTCAGTTATTTTAGGGTTGATCTTTGAACGGGACAGTGTCGATTAGTGAGTAAACAGGTGATGTGTGAATGGGACTTCGCAGGCCAGTGAGTACCGCAATGACAG
>NW_025210206.1:0-3601 GCF_004010195.1 Chiloscyllium plagiosum
CCTATTAATCTGTTAAGTTTTCCAATAAATTAATTTATTCCAAGTTCATTTTTTGTTGTTTCTTTGTCTACAGTGTTTGAATAAATTGCGTTTGGCTTAATGTCCAGGATTGAATACTGTGCAGCTCTCAGTATTCCACGAGCTATCTGTCCAACATGGGGAGCGGTACAGACCACACCGGTGCACTGATTAAGAAGCCTGGACAAAACGGTCTGTCCAGCATGGGTGATATGTAGCCCTCACCAGAGTCTTGCTCGATAAACGCAGACAAGGTATCATGTCCGGTGTGGGAAGCTGTATTGTGAACATCACTGAATTCATCTGCTACCCTCCTACCATGCAGAGCGGTGTGTACCACCCCAGTGCATTGTTCAGTAACACTGTGTTAGATCATTGCCCAGCGTGGAGAAACTAGCAGCTCATGCTGTAAGTGACAGGATATGCAGCTCCCATCCATTTGCACCTCCATATCTCCGTTGTGCAATGACAAGGGGTGCTGTGGGTGTGTAAATCACTGCCAGAGAATGATGACAGGTTAATCAGTTAAAATATCTACAAACAAAACATTCTGTGAAAAATAGAAAGGGATATTGAGAGACAACTTCATGAAAGATCACAGGTTACAGATTGCTGAAATGAAGATATTTCGGGAGCATCCTACAACATGAGCCAGTATTCCCAAAAATGATGGGTGAATGGAACATTGGTGTCAGTTCAGATGATGGAGAATTTTTTATAAGCATTTGTTCTGCAGCTTTGTAACTGGGAGTGAGGTCAGCAGAGTGTATGCCTCATTTGGCTGAATCTAACAATAGTTTGTCTCAGTGCCATTTTCATGGAATGTAACAGAGGGATTGACTGTACGAGGCTGAGCTCGTTCCCTGGTCTATCTTATCGAACTCACCTCATTACCTACCCGCCCCACCGCATGGTGTCCCTCTCATTCAATACCAGCCCTATTCTCCCACCCATCATGGCTGGAAGTAATCACCATCGCCCGGATGTCCCTGGATATTCCATGATCCCTGGCACTGGTGCCATCTTTAAAAGGCCAATGAGCACACGGTTGAGCATTCTCAATTTGGAGTTGCCCTGCACAGTTTACCCCGAGCATGGCAGATAAGGGACAAATCCACCACAGTTTGTCGAAGCGGCACGGAGGTTCTGGTGAATGGGTTAGTATAGAGAGGGGTCATTCTCTTCCCAGAGGAGGACAAAGCACCAGACCTACCGAGAATGATCTGAGCTCATCACCCAGCTCAGTGCAATGTCTGCGATCCAGAAATACAGGAAAAAAACATCAATAGCCTACCCTGCTCTGTCAGGATAAGGGTCACCGTATTCTCTCTGCTCCCTCATACTCAATGCATATATCGTATAGGACCCCGAACAAGGCTCATGCTGCACCACTCCCTCTACTGCATGTAGCACCTTCTCTCTCTGTGTCTCTGTCTCTCTGTCTCTCTCTCTCTCTCCCCCTCACTTTTGCAATAACCCCACACGGCTATAGAATGTCCTGGAGAATGCCAATTATGGAATGTTCCATACAACGTTCGAAGTAATTCCAATTTTCAGAAAATTGTCAGTGCCCCAGTATGTAATACGTAAGGGGAAGGAGTAGAGATGTATATTTTTAAAATCACATGCTGTTCAAATCCATCATGAGACCATTCAACCATTTAAACGTGCTCTAGTATTAATAAGATCGGGAGTGATCTGATTGTGGCCTGAGCTCCATGTTAGAGGAGCTTCAGATATCCAAACCCCTTGGTTTATGTCACTGACAAGACGACACTCAAGAACGTTTACACCGGTTTTCTTCAAGCACATGTTCGAGGCCATTTCCCATGGGGGACGGACTCTTCTAACAATATATTCCACCAGCTTTATACGTCTATGTAATGGTAAGCCTATTTTATACAGACCAATCAAAAATATACTCTTATTTTATGGTTATCAATATCAAATTACAATTAATAATTCTGGTTATTTCACTTGTCTCACCTTATTGTATTCAGCTAAAGACAGCTTCTAAACACTTTTCTCATTATAACATACAAATCATAGCAAAGAATATTTTTATCCTCAGCAATTATTTTGACAGCTCTTTGAATTGTACCGTTTTCCTTATTATGAACATTTCTATTGCCCTTTGTCTGTGACTTTTTCTGTATGTAGCAGTTACACAGTCTCCCACGCAGTTGGCTGGACTGCTGGTTTGTGATGCACAGAGAAGCCTACAGCCCAGGTTCAATTCCCCTTACTAACAGAAGTTACCATGAAGGGGACGGTCTCAACCTTACCCCATCACCCGAGGTGTGGTAACCCACAGCGTAAACCACCACGAGTGATTTCTCTCTCTATTGACAGAGCAGCCCCATGGTCCTTTGGAACTGTATTCTATCACTGGTAACATTTTAAAATGTTATCCATGTGATAATTTGGTTTTGCCTTATATTCCTGGATGTTATAGAGCAGTGTCATTTTGTACCACTGTCAGCATTTCCCCCACACTGTACATTCCTGCCCATTCCCCCAAAATCCATGACTCCATCGTTATTTATGAACCTTGCGGTCTGTGCTTAAAATAATAATCAACATCTCTGCCTCCAATGATCTGCAAAGAAATTAACAAATTAACAAAAACAAAATTAACCTCATATCTGTCTGTCAGATTTTTCTTTGTCTCCTTATCTGAGAAAGGATATAATTACATTGGAAGCAGTTCAGAGACATTTCACATCACTGCGATGAAGAGCTTATATTATGGAGGCTTTAACAGGTTACTCTTGGAATGAGACATGACTTGATTTAAACACACAAACCTTGAGGACAGTGAATCAGGTAAATACACACTGGGAATGTTTATAGTCGAAACTTGTGTCATTTTCGTAGAACTTCGACAATGTTGAAGCACGACATTCTCTCCATCGAGTCCACACTGACCCACTGAAAAGCATCCCAGACAGCCCTGCCCCTTCCACGTAACACAGCTTTTCCCATGACTAACCCACCTAACCTACACGTCCCTGGGCACTATGGGAAATCTGGCATGGCTGATCCACTCTAAGTTGCACATCTTTAGATTGTGGGGGCAAACTGGAGCACTGGGAGGAAACCCACACAGACACGGGGGTGAATGTTTAAACTCCACATAGAGGGTTGCCTAAAGTTGGAATTAACGTCAGCTGCTTGGTGATGTGAGGCATCAGTGCTGAATACAGATCCACCATGCTCCTTATAGCTTAAGAAAAACAAACTGTATGACTGTTCCTGTCACTGAACCTGACGCAGTCTGAGACTTTTATCATCGGCCATAACACCAACCTGGTTAAAGTTTGTTGTGAGTAATGGAGGAATGGGGCAAGAAAGGGAAAATGTTGACACCCTCCAACCTCAGTCAGAACCAGAGTGAGGAGAAATTCACAAAGTGCGAATTCATTCAAGTGGGAATTCACTTTCCCAGAAGTTTGGAATGGCTGAATCTTTATATTATATCGTTGCTGGATTCATCTGATTTTCCATATACAAGTGAATCAGGGATAATTGTGCATGGAGAGGAAAGAACAGCTGGGAACACAATGAGATGAGCCATGTCCTT
>NW_025210206.1:4233-10049 GCF_004010195.1 Chiloscyllium plagiosum
CGAATAGCAGCAGGGAGATGGAAGAAAGCATAGGTCGGCAGATTTTGGAAAAGTGTGGACGTAGTAGGGTTGTTGCAATGGGTGACTTTAACTTTCCCAATATTGATTGGAACCTCCATCGAACAGGAGATTTGAATGGAGCTGTTTTTGTAAGGTGTGTTCAGGCGGGTTTCCTAACTCAGTACTTCGACAGGCCGACGAGGGGAGAAGCCATTCTCGACTTGGTGCTTGGAAACGATCCGGTGCAGTTATCAGATCTTCTGGTGGGAGAGTATTTTGATGACAGTGACCATAACTGCCTCACATTCTGCATAGCTATGGAGAAGGAGAGGATTAGGCAAAATGGGAGGATATTTAATTGGGGAAGAGCAAACTATGATGCGATTAGACATGAGTTAGGAAGCATGGACTGGGAGCAATTGTTCCATGGAAAGGGCACTATAGACATGTGGAGACTGTTTAAGGAACAGTTGTTGCGAGTGATGAATAAATATGTCCCTCTGAGACAGGCAAGAAGGGTTGAGATAAAGGAACCTTGGATGACGGGAGCGGTGGAGCTTCTCGTCAAAAGGAAGAAGATAACATACATAAGGTGGAGGAAGCTAGAGTCAAGCTCTCCTCGAGAGGATTACAGGCAGGCGAGGAAGGAGCTCAAAAATGGTCTGAGGAGAACCAGAAGGGGGCACGAGAAAGGCTAGGCAGAACGGATTAGGGAGAACACAAAGGCAATTTACACGTATGTGAGGAATAAGAGAATGGTCAAAGAAAGAGTAGGGCCGATCAGGGATAGCATAGGGAACTCGTGTATCGAGTCTGAGGAGGTAGGGGAAGCCCTAAATGAGTTTTATTTGCTACTGTCTTTACGAAGGAAACGAACTTTTTAGTGAATGAAACCTTTGAAGAGCAGGTGTGCATGCTGGAATGAATAGAGGTAGAGGAAGCCGCTGTGCTGAAAATTTTGTCAAACATTAAGATTGACAAGTCGCCAGGCCCGGACCAGATTTGTCCTCGACTGCTTTTGGTTACGAGAAATGCAATTGCTTCACCGCTTGCGAAGATCTTTGCATCCTCGCTCTCCATTGGAGTAGTTCCTGAGGACTGGAGAGAGGCAAGTGTAATTCCTCTCGTCAAGAAAGGGACGAGGGAAACCTCCGGCAATTACAGACCAGTAAGTCTCACCTCTGTCGTCTGCAAGGTGTTAGAAAGGATTCTGAGGGATAGGATTTATGACTATCTGGAAGCGCATGGGTTGATTAAATGCAGTCAACACGGCTTTGTGAGGGGGCAGGTCATGCCTCACAAACCTTATCGAGTTATTTGAGGACGTGACGAGAAAGGTTGATGAGGGTCGAGCTGTGGATGTGGTGTATATAGACTTCAGCAAGGCATTTGATAAGTTTCCCCAGGGGAACTTAGTTGTCTGGATACAGAATTGGCTGACCAGCAGAAGACAGCTAGTGGTAGTAGAAGGAAAATATTCTGCCTGGAAATATGTGGTGAATGGTGTTCCACAGGGTTCTGTCCTTGAGCCTCTATTGTTTGTAATTTTTATTAATGACTTGGATGCGAGGATTGAAGGATGTGTCAGCAAGTTTGCAGACGGCAGAAAGGTTGGACGTGTCGTTGACAGTATAGAGGGCGGTTGTAGGCTGCAGCGGGACATTGACAGGATGCAGAGATGGGCTGAAAGGTGGCAGATGGAGTTCATCTGGATAAATGCGAGGTGATGCATTTTGGAAGGTCGAATTTGAAAGCTGAGTACAGGATTAAGGATAGGATTCTTGGCAGTGTAGAGGAACAGAGGGATCTTGGTGTGCAAGTACATTGATCCCTTAAAATGGCTTCACAAGGGGACAGGGTTGTTAAGAAAGCATATGGTGTTTTTGACTTTCATTAAGTGGAGAATTACGTTTAAGAGTCGTGAGATTTTGTTGCAGCTCTATAAAATATTAGTTCGACCGCACTTGGAATACTGTGTCCAGTTCTGTTCGCCTTATTATAGGAAAGATGTGGATGCTTTGGAGAGGGTTCAGCGGAGGTTTACCAGGATGCTGCCTGTATCTTATGAAGAGAGGTTGACTGAGCTCGGAGCTTTTTCATTGGAGGGGACCTAATTGAGGTATTCAAGATAATGAGCGGCATAGATAGAGGTGCTAGCCTGAAACTATTTCCCAGGGCAGAAATGGCTAACACGAGGGATCATCGTTTTAAGTTGTTTGGAGGAATGAATAGAGGGGATGTCAGAGGCGGGTTCTTTACACGGAGAGTTGTGAGAGCATGCAATGCGTTGCCAGCAGCAGCTATGGAGGCAGGGACATTAGGAACATTTAAGAGACTGCTGGACATGCATATGGTCACAGAAATGTGAGGGTGCATACATGAGGATCAATGGTCGGCACAACATCGTGGGTTGAAGGGCCTGTTCTGTGCTGTACTGTTCTATGTTATATGTTCTATGTTAACAGGTTACTCTTGGAATGAGACATGATTTGATTTAAACACCCAAAACCTTGAGGACAGTGGATCAGGTAAATACACACTGGGAGTTTTAATAGTCCAATCTTGTGTCATTTTGATAGAAATTCGACAATGTTGAAGCACGACATTCTGCCTATCCAGTCCACACTGACCCACTGAAAAGCATCCCAGACAGCCTTGCCCCCTCCACGTAACCCAGCTTTTCCCATGACTAACCTACCTAACCTACACATCCCTGGGCACTATGGGCAATCTGGCCTGGCCAATCCACTCTAAGTTGCACATCTTTAGATTTTGGGGGAAACTGGAGCACTGGGAGGAAACCCACACAGACACGGGGTGAATGTTTACACTCCACATAGAGGGTCGCCCGAGGTTGGAATTAAGGTCAGCTGCTTGGTGATGCGAGGCAGCTGTGCTGAACACAGATCCACCATGCTCCTTGTAGCTTAAGAAAAAAAACTGTCTGACTTGTTCCTGAACCTGACCCAGTCTGAGACCTTTATCATCGGCCATATCACCAACCTGATTACATTTAAAGTTTGTTGTGTGTAATGGAGGAGTGGGACTAGAAAGGGAAACTGTTGACACTCTCCCAACCTCAGTCAGAACCAGAGTGAGGAGAAATTCACAAAGTGGGATTTCATTCAAGTTTGAATTCACTTTCCCAGAAGTTTGGTGGCTGAATCTTGAAATTATATCGATGCTGGATTCGTCTGCTTTTCCATTGACAAGTGAATCAGGGATAATGTTGCTTGGAGAGAAAAGAGCAGCTGGGAACACAATGAGATAAGCCATGTCCTTATTTACTGGGTGGAGTAGTGTCAAAGGGCCGAATAGCCCAATCGTGTTTGTCAGCCCTCTGCTCTGATGTTCCCTTCAGCCCTTCGGACCTGCTGGACAGGGGCAGATCGAGGCCACTCCGATGGTTAGGTGTAGTTTCAGAAATGTCCTTGGAAAATCCAGGCTGAGTCAGCAACTGACCCCGACCTCACAATCCCTCTTTCCAGGCCTCCCCTCTCTGTAACTTCTGCTCCCCACTTGGGTTATGTTACAGACCCAGATTCGTTGTGGATACAGCCCCCATCCTCCACCCAGGGTACAAATCCTGCACTCTCCCTGGAGGCAACATTGTACAACACGACTTCCAGGAAAATAACCAGTTACCTTCCAAAAGCATAACATAAGAATGAAAGAAATAGGACCAGGAGCAGTCTATTCGGCCCCTCAAGCTTACACTGTCATTCAATAAGAACATGGCTGATCTACTCCAGGGCTCAACTCCACTTTCCTGCTAACCCGTTGTATTCTTCAACTCGCTGATATGTCAAAAAACCATTCCACTCCATCTGTAAACACATTCTGTGTCCCAGCCCCCACAACTCTATGCGTTAGTGTATTCCATACATTCACTAACGTCAGAAAGAAGACATTTTTTGCATCTCAGTTTGAATTCGGTTCCCTTATTCTGTACCGATATCCCCGAATTCAAGACTTTGGCCAAGAGTGTACCCATATTCTCTACCTTTACCTTTCAGCCCTCTCTGTATCTTGTAAATTTCATTAATATTACCCTCATTCATTTCAGCCACAATGAATAATCGCCTCACCAATTTAGATGTACTCAATAATTCAACATTTTCATCCCAGGAACCCGCCTAATGAACCAACCTGGTTATTTGCTTTATCAGCATGTTGACTTTATGTTTTATACACGGGAACACTCCAATCCCTTTGAACTGCTCCTTTTTTGGGAGTCATTTTCATTAAGTAACAGCCTGTCTTTTGGTTCTCAGTGTCATCCACAAACTTGGATGAATATTGCACTCAGCTTCCACCATCAGGCTATCAGTATAGACGGTCAATAGCTGATGCTATCGGACTGATACTTGTGGTAATCCAGTTGATACATTTTATCATAATGCTTTATTAATCCTTACTCTCCAATTTCTATGTGTTAACCAATCGTCATTCCATGCAAATATATTATCCGTCATATTATGAGCTTCTGTACTGTGTAAGAACTTTTATTTTGTGATACCTTATGGAAAATCTCTGGAAAGCCTCATGTCTATCAGTTCCCTTTCACCAAGTCCGCTTGTTATATTCTCAGTGGTATCCAGATAAACCTTGCATGAGTTTTTATAGATCCCCTTGCATAAAACCATACTGATTCTGCGTGAAGCTTTTCTAAATGTTCTGCAATTCCCTCCTTAATAACAAACTCTCGCAGATTCCCAGCAATAATGGTGAAGCTAAATGGTTCCTGCTTTCAGTCTCGCTCATTTCTTGAAGACAGGCGCCACATTCGCTGGAACACTCCTGTAATCCACAGAGTTATGGAATATTTTACACGGTGCCACCAGTCACTCTGTAACCACTTGCTTTAAAACCAGCTATGAATTTCTGCTGACCTGACCCCCGCCCCCTTACACTTCTCTAATTGTTTTTTTAAAAACCTATTCCTTTTGTTAGAACATCCCTAGTAATACCATTTTGTTTATAGCATTGAAATATTTACAGTGCTTCACCTTGTGAGGACCAATGTAAAATATTGGTGCAAATTACCTGCAAATTCCCTCTGGGCAATTGCCCCGTCACACCCTCCAAATATCCTCAATATATTTTCCTGACTTCATTTCCACAAAACGTCACGTACTCATCCTGATATTTTTTGTTATAAACACAGAAGAGCTCATGCAGCCATATCACCCACAAACAGACCCTTTGGTCCAACTTGTCCATTCTGACCAGCTTTTCCAAACTAAACTAGTTCCACCTGTTTGCACTTGGCCAAAATGCCTCTGTACGTTTTCCATTAATATGTTTGTCCAACTGTCTTTTCAATATTGTAGCTGTATCTACCACTTTTCCTCTGGCAGCTCATTCCATGCACACGTTACACTCTGCATAAAAATTTGCTTCTTCGTCCCTTTTAAATCTTCCCCTTTCACCTTAAAGCTGTGTCCTCCATGTAGAAAATTCACTGACCTGTCGAAAAGGCATTGGCGATGCAATCTATCCATGTCTCTCATGATTTTATACACTTCTATAATTTCACCCCTCAACCTCCTTTACTCCATCTGATATTAACTTCAAGACCAAGCATTTAAAAATAATTACTGCAAATTTGAAACAATATTAAAAGTGAATGGTAAACAACACTCAGCCCAAAACTTCATACTGTGATTTGTTTTTCTCCATATTACATTACTAAGGCAGCATGAAACTCTTACTAGTGCCAATAAGAAGTCAAACACCTGAATTTCTTTGTCTGAAGGGGGTGAAGATCTCTGCAGTGAAAACGTATCTCTGCCCAAAGCTATGTAATGCCACAT
>NW_025210206.1:10414-13131 GCF_004010195.1 Chiloscyllium plagiosum
GAATAAAAAGCCCATTTTCCATTCATTTCAATTTCGAACAAGTGTCACACTGGACTTGAAACGCTAACTCTGTTCCTATGTCTCTCCAAATGCTCTCAGACCTGCTACGTTTCTCCAGAATAGGCACAGCTCAAATTTTCAATTAAATAAACGACTATGGATATTGGAAATAAAAATATAAAAATTGCTGGAGGATCTGGGAGCTTTGTAGAACGGACACTTAGCCAAAAGACTAACTCTGAATTCACTCCAGAATATGCTGCCAGACCTGCATAGTTTGTTCAGCAATTTCTGTTTTTGAACAAGTTCCAAAATTATGTGTCAAAGCTGCTCATACACCCTGTTCAGCATGGAATTCCATACACAAGGAAGTAAACGATAACACAAGGTGCACAAATTCCTTGGTTCCATAAGTTTGGCATCACTGATACTACAGAGCTGTTAATCATGGCCAGGGAGAGAAACAGAGGGAAACACATTCACTTCAAACACAGAAGATGGCATTGCGGGAAAGGAAAAGATTCAGATGAATACGTTGAAGTGTTTGAGTAATGTAACAAATTAGAGGTGTGACACCCGGGAGAAACCCTCAGCAGAATGAGGATATGAAAATGGAAGTTTTACCACATCAGAAACCAGTTTAGGTCACTGAGTACAGGGCTGATGGGTGAATGGGTCTCGATATGATCTGCGATATGGTCAGGAGAATGGAATCGCAGGTATTGCACTTCGAACTGGTCCTATCATGTGATGCTGTGGACAATTATTCGTCACTGAATGAGGGGTGAACGTGCCAGAGTCAGAATCATGTGTATCTAAACGTAATGATTACCCGTTGAAGCTACCACACTTGACTGATAGAATTCCAAACATCAGATCTAACATCTGGGAGAGAGAGAGATATTATCCCCAGACTAACAGATCAGATCTAAGATTTGCAGTCCTGCCACATCCAGTCATAAATATCAATGGATCATTCAAAAACTTACTGGAGGAGAGGACTCCAGATAGATCACCATCCTAAATAATGGATCAACCCTGTACATCAGTGTAAAAGACAACGATACAGTGTATGCACCATCCTCAGCCAGAAGTGTTGTTTGGATGATGCAGATCACCCTCGCCATGATGCACATGGAATCACAGATGCCAGTCTTCAATCAATTCAATTCGCTGCACGTGAGATGAACAAACAGCTGAACACAGGAGATACGACAAAGGCAATGAGCCGTGACACCATTCCTGTAATAGGACTGAAGACTTGTGCTTCACAACAAGCCGTGTCCCTGTGGAAGCTGTTTCATTCCAGCTCCAACTCTGACATCCCCCTGGCAATGCGGAAAATTACTCAATTTTGTCCAGTCCGCAAAGAGGAGAATAATTACAATCTGACAAATTACCACCCCATCAGTCCCATCTGGATACTCAAACTGGTGAGAGTTCTTTCTGACAGAGTTGTCAAGCAGCACAGAAATAATCTACTCAGTGTGGTTTCTGATAGGTCAAAATGTGGAGATAGTGCTGTTGTGGAAAAGTCACTGGATTACTAATCCAGACCAGGCAAACGCTCTGTCAGCTGGTGCAAGTTAAAAACTATTAATAACATATAAATATCTAAAATCTGGTGTCAGTAATGGTGAACCTAAAGCCATTGTCGATTGTAAGCATCTATTTCTTTCCCCAATGTACTTTCAGGAAGTGAATCTCCCGTGCTTTCTTTGTCTGGCCGAAAATGGACTCCAGACACACAGACATGTGATAAGCTCTTCAATGGTCTCCGAAACGGCCAAGCTAGACACTCAATTGTATCAAACTGCTTCGAGTACTTTAAGGGTAAAACCATACCCAATGCCCAGCACTAGACTCGGTATCGGAAAAGGGAACGGGAGACACAGTCCTGTCGACCCTGAAGAGATTTCCTTCTGAACATGTAAGAGCCATTGACAATATTTACATAGCTTTCCCACAGACTGCACAGAAACATCAGGAAAGGAGGAGGGCATTCAACACATTGAGGCTTCCCCATTCTAGCTAATGGAGAACATTTCCTCAGTGCAGTTTTCCTTACACAGTGTTTCGTATCCCTTAATATGCTTAAACATCGTGAAATATGTAATAAGAACTGCTGTCGTCTCTATTGTCCATCAATTTTGCGCCTCCAACCAATTTACAGACCGTTCTGTGTGCTAACACTAAATTGACTTGGATGCAACATGGCAAGTCTTTGATGAGTGCGAATTGTTCCCTTTTTAATAAGATAAGATCCCCTACAGTGTGGAAACAGGCCCTTCGGCCCAATCAGTCCACAAAGATTAGCCCAACCAGACCCATTTCCCTCTGGCGAATGCACCGAACGCTATGGGCAATTTAGCATGGCCAATTCACCTGACCTGCACATCTTTGGACTGTGAGAGGAAACGGGAGCACCCGGAGGAAACCCACGCAGACACAGGGAGAACTGGCAAACTCCACACAGACAGTCGTCCAAGGAGCGAATTCTACCTGGGACCCTGGTGCTGTGAGGCAGCAATGCTAGCCACTGAATCACTGTGCCGCTTGAGGTGCTTGCAGAATACCTGGGGATTCTTCCTAATCTTACCCTGCCAGCAAGTTTCCATGCCCCTGTTTTAGCCAGTCCCCTTCAAGTGATTGATTTGCTTCTTCTTTCTATTTTAAATGGCTTGCCACTTATCCTGCCATTATTTGCCTTAAACGTA
>NW_025210206.1:13531-18752 GCF_004010195.1 Chiloscyllium plagiosum
CATCTGGATACTCAAACTGGTGGGAGTTCTTTCTGACAGAGTTGTCAAGCAGCACAGAAATAATCTACACAGTGTGGTTACTGATCGGTCACAATGTGGAGATAGTGCTGTTGTGGAAAAGACACTGGATTACGAATCCAGACCAGGCAAATGCTCTGTCAGCTGGTGGAAGTTAAAAACAATTAATGACATATAAATATCTAAAATCTGGTGTCAGTAATGGTGACCCTAAAGCCATTGTCGATTGTAAGCATCTATTTCTTTCCCCAATGTACTTTCAGGAAGTGAATCTCCCGTGCTTTCTTTGTCTGGCCTAAAAGGGTCTCCAGACACACAGACATGTGATAAGCTCTTCAATGGTCTCTGAAACGGCCAAGCAAGAAACTCAATTGTATCAAACTGCTTCGAGTACTTCAAGGGTAAAAGCATACCCAATGCCCAACACTAGAATCGGTATCGGAAAAGGGAACGGGAGACACAGGCCTGTCGACCCTGAAGAGATTTCCTTCTGAACATGTAAGAGCTATTGACAACATTTACAGAGCTTTCCCACAGACTGCACAGAAACATCAGGAAAGGAGGAGGGCATTCAACACATTGAGGCTTCCCCATTCTAGCTAATGGAGAACATTTCCTCAGTGCAGTTTTCCTTACACAGTGTTTCGTATCCCTTAATATGCTGAAACATCGTGAAATATGTAAAAAGAACTGCTGTCGTCACTATTGTCAATCAATTTTGCGCCTCCAATCAATATACAGACCGTTCTGTGGTGACACATGCCTATTAATCATGATTTGGCTGCATGGCCGTTCATGAATTGTGTGTTTTTCTTTTAAAATAAAGCAAGCTCGTGTTCACTGTTACGCGATTCCATCCCAACGTTGGCTGAACAGCAAAACCCGAGCTCGTGATCCTCTATCTGCAAAATGCGCACTCAGTGTGTTCAGCTAAAACAGGGATGCAATCCGCTCTGCAAGCCTTGAAACTGAGCCTCACACTGGGAATTGTAGTCTACGTTTCGAAGAAACACCATTTCAAACTGGGGGAGAATTTCGGGGAGTACTGGAATTCCACGGCAGCATCCCTGTGGTTCACTTTTGGACATCAATCTCCAGTCACACAAACAGCCTTCTAACACCATGCTCCGTATGCTAACACTAAATTGACTTGGATGCAATATGGAAAGTCCTTGATGAGTGAGAATTGTTCCCTTTTTAATAAGATAAGATCCCCTACAGTGTGGAAACAGGCCCTTCGGCCCAATCATTCCACAAAGAGTAGCCCATCCAGACCCATTTCCCTCTGGCGAATGCACCTAACGCTATGGGCAATTTAGCATGGCCAATTCACCTGACCTGCACATCTTTGGACTGTGAGAGGAAACGGGAGCACCCGGAGGAAACCCACGCAGACACAGGGAGAACTGGCAAACTCCACGCAGACAGTCGTCCAAGGAGCGAATTCCACCTGGGACCCTGGTGCTGTGAGGCAGCAATGCTAGCCACTAAACGACTGTGCCGCTTGAGGTGCTTGCAGAATACCTGGGGATTCTTCCTAATCTTACCCTGCCAGCAAGTTTCCATGCCCCTGTTTTAGCCAGTCCCCTTCAAGTGATTGATTTGCTTCTTCTTTCTATTTTAAATGGCTTGCCATTTATCCTGCCATTATTTGCCTTAAACGTAGATTAGACAGCCAGAGACACAGTTTGTTTATTTCCAACTTGTCATATGTTCAGTGAATTTTCTAAATTTCACTGTGGTCACCTCTCAATCTCGCCGTTTGAGGGATTAATCTGGAGAATGTCCATTGCACTTACTCTGCCGTCAGCATATTCTTTCTCAGATTGAGTCACCAGCACTGTACACAATACTCCAAATACAGTCTCACCAACATGCTGTGAAACTGCTCTAACATGTCCTTCCATCTATATTCTGATTCCCTTAAATGAAGGTGAACATAACTTTAACTTTCCACTTACATATATTCCTCAAAATCCCTTGAATTACGAACTCACTGTATAAGTTCTTACCGAAAGCCTTCTGAAAATCCAAATATGCCAATTCTACTGGTTCCCCATTATCTATGCTGTAAGAAACAATTTCAAATAATTCCGAAGTTTGTCAAGTATGATTTCTCTGTCAGAAACACATGCTGATACTCTCAAATGTTGCTGTTAATTTCTAAATATCGAACATAACGTGATACGTAGTAGATTCCAACGGTTTTCTTACGGACGTCAAGTTAATTGGTCTGCAATTCTCCACACTGTCTCCTCTTCCGTTTCAGATGCTCGGATCCATTTCATTTACCTACAATTCTTGGAACACGTTTACTTCCTTCCATTTATCGACAATGGCTTCAGGCCTCTGCACAAAGTGCAGGAAAATAAAACACAATCATCGACAGCACAGTTAATACTTCTCTGCTGATATATTGCTAATATTTTGATGTGAAGTACATCTGGTTTGTCAAACTTAGAAATGCGCAATCCAGCTATAGGTTCAGGTCCTACCTTGTTACTGACATAAATTGACTTCAGGTCTTTAGTGTCAAAAGTTCCATATGATCATTTGATAATTCTGGGTGATTTTCTGGCTCTTCCTCCATGAAGACACATGCAAAGTAACTGGTTGATATCTCGGCCATTTCCCTGTTTCCAACAATATATTCTCCTCTCCCGATTACACAATTTCCTATTTGACCTTGCTTTATTTTGTTTTATTTGAAATACAGATTGTAGATTTATGCAGTTTTTGTGCTCTCTCCATTGTGAAAACGGCCCTTGGGCCCAGCAGTTCCACACTGCCCCTTCGAAGAAGAACCCACGCAGACCCATTTCCATACGATTCTACGTTTACGCCAGACTAATGCACCTAATGTACACATCCCTGAACACTATGCAGCAATTTAGCATGGCTAATACACCTCACCTGCAGATGTTTGGATTGTGGGAGGAAACCGAAGCACCCAGAGGAAACTAACAGAGACAGGGGGAGCATTGGAAACTCCACACAGACAACTTTCTGAGTATTCCCACGTTTTCACAATGTCTGAAATTCTTCTGAAGTCACTTCCTATGATTAATATAATTTTTAATTTCTTATGTGAACCATCATTTTGTCCCTTCCCCTGTCTTTGGTAATTGTACCTTAAAAAATAGACGTATTGTTCAGACTATGCAATATTTCTATAGATGTCCTGGTCCTGAGCAGATATATCCAATAACACAGCAATCGGGGAGAAAAGAAATTGCGGGAGCCCTGGCTGATAATTTTGCATCATCGTTAGCCACAGGTGAAGTCACCGAAGGCTGGTGGGGAGCGAATGTTGTGCCCTTATTCAAGAAGAGCTGCAACGAAGAACATAGGAACTATAAACCTGTTCGCTTCACAACTGTGATACGTATGTTAATTGAGAAGGCTCTGAGATAAGATATACATACATTTGGAATGACACCGAGAAGTCAGCATGGCTTTGTGCATGGAAGATCACAATTTACTAATTTTCAGCGTTCTTTGATGAACTGACCAGGAATGTTGACGAGGGTAGGGTGACAAACGTAGTCTACATAGATTTCAGAAAGTCCTTTAGATTAGATTAGATTCCCTACAGTGTGAGAACATGCCCGCCGGCCCAACAAATCCACACCACCCCTCCGAAGAGCAACCCATCCTGACAAATGTACCTAACACTATGGGCAATTTCGCATGACCAATTCACGTAACCTGCAAATCGTTGGACTGTGGGAGGAAACCAGAACACCCAGAGGAAACCCACGCAGACACGGGGAGAATGTGCAAACTCCACACAGTCAGTTGCCTGAGGCTGGAATTGAAGCTGGGTTCCTGGCACTGTGAGGCAGCTGTCCTAACCACTCAGCCACGGCGTCACCCCAAGGTTCCACGTGATAGGCTCCTCTGAACTGTTCGATCACATGGAATTCAGAGGGAGCTGGAAAACTCAACACACAATTGGCTTGATGGTAGGTAGCAGAGTGTAATAGTGGAAGGATGCTTGTGGGACTGGAGGCCTGTGGCAAGTGGAATGCCTCAGGGGTCTGTGCTGGGACCATTGCTGTTATCTCTATCAATGATTTTGTTGAGAATGTACAAGGCACGATTAGTAATTTTGCTGATGACAATAAAATAAGCGGTATCGTGGACAGTGAGGAAGGTTGTCAGATATTGCAGCCGGACCTTGATCAGCTGGGGTCGAGAAATGGCAAATGGAGTTTAATATAGATTAAGGTGAGGTCTTGCATTTTGGAAAATCAAATCAATGTCGGAGTTTCATGATGAATGGTTAGGCCTTAAGGAGTGCAGTGGAACAGAAGGTCCATGGAATTCAGGTGCACGGATCTCTCAAAGGAGAGTCACAGGTAGACGACAGTGAAGAATGCTTTTGGCACACTGGCTTTCATCAGTCAGGGAATTGAACATCGAAGTTGGGGAGTTACGTTGCAGTTATACAGGATGTTGGTGAGGCTGCGCTTGGAATACTGTGTTCGGCTTTGTTCAATTTGCTCCAGGAAGGATGTGATGAAATTGGAAAAAGTGCAGGAGAAATTCACAAGGATATCGCCAGGACTCAATAGTTGGGTTATAGGGAGAGTTTGGACAGGTTAGGTAATTTTTCTTTAGAGTGTACAAGACTGGGATGATATATTACAGAAGTCTATCAGATCATGAGAGACATGGATAGGGCGAATGCACTCAATCTTTTTCCCAATGCTGTGAATCATAGACTAAAGGGCATCAGTTTAAGGTCAGAGGGGAAAGAATTAAAGGGAACCTGAGGGGCAACTTTTTTTACACAGAGGCTGGTTCACATTTGGAATGAGCAGCCAGTGATTGAAGGGGTGACATTAACAACATTTAAAAGGAATTTGGACAAATGCATGGATAGGAAAGGATTAGATTGAAACGGGGGCAATGGCAGGGTGATGAGGTTACTGTGAATGCACAGTTTGGTTGGAATGGACCGGTTTGGAACAAAGGGTCTGCCTCTGCGCTTTAGGACGCTATGACGCTAACAACCATTGCTTGTCTCCCACTGAATGCCATATTGTACTTTCCCAATTCACTGGAGCGAACTTGACCTTCCAGTCTCCAGGCTTCCATTATGTTTGACCATCATGTTCAACAGTCGATATCATATGCAGATGCAGTGTAAAATGCAACATATTAATGTCACTTTTCCTCAGAACAAGGTTATTAATTA
>NW_025210207.1:0-3452 GCF_004010195.1 Chiloscyllium plagiosum
CATCCTGAAATAATTCAATAAGATGTGTGTGGCTTGACTTGCCACTCAAAAGCCATGCTGACTATCTATCATCAAACTATGATTTTCCAAGTAATCATAAATTCTGTCTCTTAGAATCCTTTCCAATACTTTGCTCATGACAGAAGTAAGACTGACTGGCCTGTATTTCGCAGGATTATCCCTATTGCCTTTCCTTAACAAGGGAATAACTTTTGCAACCCTGCAATCATCAGGCAATACTTCATTGGACAGTGCGGACGCAAAGATCATCTACAAAGGCGCAGCAATCTCTTCCCTCATTTCCTCTGGTAACCTCGAGTGCTTCCAGTCTGGTCCAGGGGACTTATTTATCCTTATGTTTGTACTTCAATCAGTCTGTACTTCACTTAACTTTGTCTACTCCCTGTCCAAACAACTGATTGACTGCGTTCCATTTCAGGGTCATATACACTGCTGCCTTCTTGAGCAAACACAGTTCCAAATACCCTGCGAATCATGGAATGGAAAATAAATGTGACCACACCAATGTCTTCCTGATGAAGTGCTTATGTTCAAAGCTTTCACTCTCCCACTCCTCGGATGCTCTCTGACCCGTTGTGACCTACCAGCACCACACCTTTCGACTCTGATCTCAAGCATCTGCAGTCCTCGCTTTCTCCATTACTGAGGGCTGACTCCTCTGCACACTGAGCAGGGAATTAATCAGCAGAGGTTCATTGTATGTGGAGCTAACTGTTCAGTTCTCGAACGTTGAATTTGATAAAAGAAATTACAACACAACAATTATTCATTCAGTCCCAAAGTTGCAGTTCTCGATCATGGAAATTCAGCTTGATAACAAACAGTAACTGACAGAACAACTCGGGGGTACAGAGTATTCCAGTGCAATATTCCAGACTGGATGTCCTTTATCGTAATGCAGGGAATATTATGGGACCGACTGATGTGAAAATGGTGACATAGAGAAGTGGACATTTTTGCCATCACATAGATGTGTTTGAGGGAGGTCAGGGCTGACAACTCAATATTCTGTGGTACAAAAACAATAGGCAGCACAGGAGAGGGGTAAAAGAGAAGGTGGTGTTGCATTGTTAGTTATGGAGTTAATGAGTGCAGTAAGGACGGATGATATCTTGGAAGGGTATTCATTTGACGCCTTCTGGGTTGAGGTTAGGATCAAAACAATGGCAGACACACTGCTGCAGAGATATTATAGACCCCCAGATAAAAGAAAATACAGGAGCAGATATATAACCAATTCACTGATGTGTGTAAATACAATAATAGGATCATTGTATTCAGGCATTTCAATTCCAAACATTCATTCGGGCAGTGATAATTTTTAAAGAGGGGGCGGATGTCTTGATCTTTATTCCAGAGAGCCTCTAATATCAACATGTAGCAGATACAACAATTGGCGGGGCTGTGCCGGGCCTCACTGTGGGGAACAAAGCCAGTCAGGTGTTGCAAGCAGAATTGGGAGAACATTGACGGATCAGTGACCGTGACTCATGTACTTCAGCTTCTTAAAGAAAAGACCAAAAGGTAAATGTTTGAAAAATAAGAATCATTTGGATGAAGGAGGCAGATTTTATCAAAAAAAAGACAGGATCTGGCCGCAGGACAGTTACTTCTGGGTGAAACTGTAGCAGAACAGCGTGGGGGTGGGGGTGGGGGTTGGGGGGTGTCACATGCTCAAAATGGAATTGATGAGAATTTCACCGCAACATGTTACACCGAAGATGAAATTTAGGAAAACCAGCCCAGTGAAGCTTGGATGTCTACAAATATTCAATTGTGAATTTCACCGCAACATGTTACACCGAAGATGAAATTTAGGAAAACCAGCCCATTGAAGCTTGGATGTCTACAAATATTCAATACGGAATAAACAATGAAAGAGAAGCTTAAAGGTGAAATAAAGTGAGCAGGTCAATGGAGGTCCCAGAAGAGTCGTTGACCATGTAGGGCAAAACTCAAGAAAGTAAGTCGAAGAGCAAAAAGCGGGGAGGGGGCTTGATAAAAACATTAGTGGGCAATATTTTCAAGAATCCAAAGACATATTATCGGTTTATTAAGGGTAAGAAGGTAACATGAGAAAGAATAGAGAGTATTAGGGATCGAGGATGCAACCTTCGCATAGAGCCAGATAATATGTTAAACGCATACTATATATTGGTCTTCAATTTGGAGAAGCAGTTCGTGGATTTGCTGTCTGTTCCTGCCAGAGTAACCTGAAAAACATTGACACAGAAGCTGAGGAAGGATTGAAGGTTGATGCAGGATAAAAAGTGGGCAAATCCCTCGATCTCAATGAACTGTATGTGGAAGATGAGGGAGGAGATTACAGGCACTTAAGCTAAGTATTGTTTATTGTTTTGTCTCTGGCCAAAGAGGTGGTTTGATCGAACCGGAATCTAACATCTAATGCAGGTTCAACTTCCACACAGAGTGCTAGAAAAAAAAGCCTAGGACTAAAGACCACTAAGTCTCACATCAGTGGGAGGGAACGATTGTAGAAAATTGTGAAGGTTTTTGAGGCTGGATCACTAAATATCTTTAAGGCTGAGCTGGACAGATTTTTAAACAATGGTTATGTGGAAAATGCAGGAAAATGGAATGGAAGGTTATCAGAATATATATATGTTAAATGAAAGGAAAAGCAGTCTCAGCGAGCGGATGGATATGCTGTCGCCAATATGTCTAATGGCAAACTTTTTGTAATAGCTTGTGTTCACTGGACAATCAACCTCTCTCCCTCCGGAGTGAGACACAGTTTGGAATGCAATCGATAGATTCAAGGAATTCATAAATGCAATACTAATAGACAGAAAAGACCAGAGGACTGCAACAATGCGGATTAGCTGTCGGGGCGAATATTTGCATCAGCGCAGTGACCACTACTGGAAGGAAGACGTCAGCAAGACACCCCCCATGTCCAAGTATGGGCCTGATGTCAAAGAGTGCATAAGGCCCAAATGTTACATCAGTCTAGTGTGTCCCTTCTTCCCTAACCCAAACTAAACGTGGACTGGTCTATTACCGTTCTGTTAGTAGCAGAGTAGGTAGTAATGCTTTGGTCCGAGAGTGTTCATTACAAAAGAGAAAGTGCTAGAAAAGCTAAAAGGTCTTAAAATTGATAAATCTCCTGGCCCCGATGGGCTACATCCTACTGTTCTGAGGGAGGTGGCTGAGGAAATAGCGGAGGCGTTGGTTGAGATCTTTCAAAAGTCATTGGAGTCAGGGAAAGTCCCGGATGATTGGAAGATCGCTGTTGTAACCCCCTTGTTCAAAAAAGGATCAAGACAAAAGATGGAAAATTATAGGCCAATTAGCCTAACCTCGGTTGTTGGTAAAATTCTAGAATCCATCATTAAGGATGAGGTTTCTAAATTCTTGGAAGAGCAGGGTCAGATTAGAACAAGTCAACATGGATTTAGTAAAGGGAGGTC
>NW_025210207.1:4757-18756 GCF_004010195.1 Chiloscyllium plagiosum
GTTAGGGCAGTTGCACATTCCTCCTGCAGGATGTGGAAGCTCAGGGAGATTTCCACCGTCCCTGATGACTACACGTATGGGCAGTACAGCCAGCTGCAGCTCCTGGGGGACCATGTTCGGGACTTGGACCTGGCTGCTGTCTGGATCACCCAGATACAGAGCACTTCAAAGATAAGAGCTTTAGCGAAGTGGCCACACCTAAGTCCCTTCCTTAGCCAAGTTTCTGTTCAGACTATAATATCCCAGTCCCATGTAAAGCTCCACGCGCTGAGTTCATTAGTCTTACCTGTCAGCCCCATTTCATTTAAATAAACTCAATTTAATCCAATAGGCGTTCCTTGCTTCCTGTCGTGTTCCAGGCAGAGAGTAGCTGGGCGAACACCAGGAATGGCGAAGGGAGTAGGCAGGGAGTGCAGGAATCCGCTGTGGCCATTCCTCTCGAAAACAAGTATATCATTTAGGATATTGATTTTGTTTGTGTTGGGAGATGGGGGATGGGTGTCAGGAAATGACCGTTCAGGGGAAAGCAGCAGTAGCCAGGTTGGTCGCATTATGATTGGCTCTGGGGAGCAGGAGGAAATGATAAAGGCAAACATCGTCTTAGGTATAGGTGATTCGATTGTTCGGAGGACAGATCGGAGATTGTGTGTCCTCAAACGGGAAACCAGGATGGTGTGTTGTCTCTCAGGTGTCAGGGTCCAGGATGTCTCCGATCGGCTGCAGAATATTCTCGAAGGGGAGGGTGATCAGCCAGACATCATTGTGCACGTTGGCTCAAATGACACAGGTAGATATAGGAATGAGGTCCTACAGAGTGATTACTGAGAGCTTGGAGAAAAGTTAAAAACCAGGGCCAGTGGTAATCTCCAGATTATTTACAGTGTCTTGAACTCGTGAATGTAAGAATAGGAGGACATGACAGATAAATATGTGACTAACGAATCGATGCAGTGAGGAGGCATTCAGAGTTTTAGATCATTATGATCTGTTCTGTGACAGAGTTGACCTCTTCAAGAGGGACAGGTGGCACATATATTGGATGGGGGACCAACAACTTGGCAGCCAGATTTAACTGTGCTATACGGGAAAGTGTAAACTAGATTGGCGGGATGGGGAAGGGTGAGTTATCCTCAAGATCATGGAGGAAAGTGCAAGGCTGGAACGATACAGTAATCAGAAACAGTAAGCTGGAGAGACAGTTCAGGATGGAACACGATAGGGAGCAAGGAATGCCTGCTGGATTAAATTACATTTATTTCAATACAAAAGAGCTGACCGGTTAGGCCGGTGAACTCAGGGCATGGATAGGTACGTGGGTCTGGGATATTCTAGCCATTACAGAAACATGGCTGAAGGAGGAACAGGACTGACAGCTTAATGTACCATGGTAACGTGCGTTAGGAGGCACAGAGGTGGTGGAATGAGGGGAGTGGACGTTGCATTTTGGTTTAAGGTGAGTATCACAGCAGTGATCAGAAATGATATATATAAATGATCTACCAGTGAGGGTTTGTGGGTGGAGCTAAGAAATACGAAGGGGATGGTGAAATTATTGGGTTTGTACTATAGGTCCCCAAATAGTCAATGGTAATTAGAGGAACAAATATGCAGGGAGGGAGGGGAGACTTGCAGGAACAATAGTGTTGTCATAATAGGGGTTTTCGTAGGGCAGACTGTGACTGCCAGAGCGTTAAGTGATTTGATGGAATTGAATCCATTAAGTGCGTCAAGAAAGTTTCTTCAAGCATTATATTGAGGGTCCTGTTCGAGAAGTGGCAAAATGTGACCTACTCTTAAGAAATAGGGCAGGACAGGTGACGGAGGTGACAGTGGGTGAGCATTTTGCGACAAATAACCATAGTTCTATTAATTTTCAAATGGTTATGGAGAGTGAAGATGAAACTGCTCCACACGTTCAAGTTCTAAATTGTGGCAAAATTAACTTTGATGGATTTATACAGGAGTTTGTAGGGTTGATTGGAGTAGTTTGTTTGCAGGCAAAGGAAACTCTGGCAAATAGGAGACGGCTAGAGTTCAAAATCTACAGTATATGTTCCTGTGAGCATGAAAGGAAAGTTGTCAGGAATGGGGAACGCTGAATGATAAGAATTATTGAGGCTTTGACCTGAAAAAATGTGGAGGTGTGGCTCAAGTCCAAGTGGGTGCGATCAAGGGAACTCCTGGAGGTATGTAAGGGATACAGGACTTTACTGAAGATGGAAATCGGGACAGCAATAAAAGGCTATGAGATAGCCTTGGCTGAGAAGAGCAGGGTGAATTCAAAAAGGTCCTTTAAGTATATTAAAGGAAAACATTAACTATTGAGAGAATAGGAGCACTCAAAGACAATTGTGAACACGTATGTGTGTAACCATAAGAGATTTGCGATGTCCTCAACAAATATTTCTTCTCCGTGTTTAACGTGGAGAAAGACATGAATACTTGGGAATTTGAGGAAGTTAAATATGATATCTTAGGGACAGTCCATATCAAGTAGAGTAGGTACAGAATGTACTGGAATTTTGAAGTTGCATAAATCTCATTGTCCTTCCGGGATATATTCAAGAACACTGCAAGGGGCGAGAGAAGAATTTGCCGTGGTCCTGGCTGATAATTGTGATCATCATTTACCAAAAGTGAGATCCCAGAAGACTGCGGGATTGCAAATGTTGTACCCTTATTCAAGAAGGACTGAAATATAAAGCCTGGGAACTATAGACCAGTAAGTTTAACATCTGTGGAAGGTAAATTACTTGAGAAGATTCTGAGGGATAAGATGCATTTGGAAAATAGGGTTTGATTAGGAATAGTAAGCATGAGTGGAAGCCTGATGAATTTTTTAAAGATCTTTGATGACATGATCAGGAATTCTGACTCGGGCGGGCCGGTAGACGTCAAAACGTGTGGTGCTGGAAAAGCACAGCAGGTCAGGCTGCATCGGAGGGTCAGGAGAATCGACGTTTCGGGCATAAGGCCATCATCAGCAATGTCCAAAACATCGATTCTCCTGCTTATCGGATGCTGCCTGCTGTGCTGTTCTTTTCCAGTGTCACACCTTTCGACTCTGATCTCCAGCATCTGCAGTGCTCACTTTCTCCAATGGTGGTAGAATTGTATTATCTGGATTTCAGTTACACCAGAACAAGATGAACCTTTTCAGCCCATGGAGCCTGATATACAGTAACAGAAGGAGACTTATTAGTCCCTCAGGTCGATAGAACTAGACCCAGTTTAGATCATGTCGCGACAGTATTAGTCTATTCAGCTACTTCAAGTCAGTAACATAGGAAATGGAAGAGGCCACAAAATGACAGGATTATGGTGTATACTGGAATAACACCGGACCACATAGTCCCTCAGGCCTGACCTTCAATTCAGTAAGGTCATGGCTGATATGCTCTTGGCCGGAATTTCTTTTTCATGCCCAATTCTTTGTCGCCCTCAACTCCCTGATGTGTCAACATCCATTAACACCACGCCACGGCCTCAAACGTTTCATTAATGTAGATGTTTGGAATAGAGAGGCCCCAAACGTCACTACCCTCTGAGAGAAGGAAACACTCCCCACACATATACCTTGGCCTATTGACATGAACAAAAGTTATGAACACTACGTCAGAGTGACTGGCCCTGACATCACGGCAGGATTTGACTGAGCAAGGTGTCAAGGAGCCTGAAGAAAATTGAAATCCCCACTGTTTGGGTCATTCAGAACACAATGTGGCTGGTGGAGATCAATCATCTCAGTCCCTGGATATCTCTGGAGACGATCCTCAGGGAAACGTTCTCGGCACAAACAACTTCAGCTGATTCATCAATGTCTTTCCCTTTATCATACGATCAGAAGTGGGGATGTTCAGTCCTAAGCACTGACTATTTACAGCCCACGGTCTGCAGTGGGTCAGAAAGGCAGCTCACCAACACCATCTCATGGACAATGAGGAAAGGAAATTTAATACTGGCCCAGCATCCCACTAATGAATAAATGAAGATAATGAATATACACAGGGAAGAGAGACAGAGACATAGCTCACTTTATACAGTGACTTTGGTGTTTACCCAGCATGGGTATGAATTTCAGTAATATGGGAACAAAATAAAAATAAATAAGATTAATCTCGTTTTTATTTCCATTCCAGCTGATCATCAACAATCCCTTTGTTTGAACATAGAACATAACAGTGCAGTACAGGCCCTTCGGCCCTCGATGTTGCGCCGACCTCGCATACCAATCTGAGGCCCACTTAACCTACACTTGTACATGTACGTCCATATGCTTGTCCAATGACGACTTAAATGTACTTAAAGTTGGCGAATCTACTACGGTTGCAGGCAAAGCATTCCATACATACCCTTACTACTCTCTGAGTAAAGAAGCTACCGCTGACATCTGTCCTACTATTTATCACCCCTCAATTTAGAGCTATGCCCCCTCGTGCTCGCTGTCACCATTCTTGGAAAAATGGTCTCCCTGTCCACCCTATCTAACCCTCTGATTACCTTATATGTTTCTATTAAATCACCTCTCCACCTTCTCCTCTCTAACGAAAACAGCCTCAATTCCCTCAGCCTTTCCTCGTAAGTCCTTCCCTCAATACCAAGAAGCCTCTTAGTAAATCTCCTCTGCACCCTTTCCAAAGCTTCCACTTCCTTTTTATAATGCAGTGACCAGAACTGTACACAATACTCCAAGTGCGGCGGAACCAGAGTTTTTTTTACAGCTGTAGCATAACTCATGGTTCCGGAACTCGATCCCTGTATTAATAAAAGCTAAAACACTGTATGCCTTCTTACCAACACAGTCAATCTGGGTGGTAGCTTTCGAGGATCTGTGTACCTGGACACCGAGATCTCTCTGCTCATCGACACTAGCAGGAATCTGACCATTAGCTCAGTACTTTGCATTCCTATTGTTCCGACCAAAGTGAATCACCTCACACTTGTCCACATTAAACTCCATTTGCCATCTCTTAGCCCAGCTCTGCAGCTTATCTATGCCTCTCTGTGACCTACAACATTTTTCGTCACTATCCACAACTCCACTGACCTTAGTGTCGTCTGCAAATAACTAATCCACCCTTCTACGCCCTCATCCAGGTCGTTTATAAAAATGACGAACAGCAGTTGAACCAACACTGACCCTTCCGGTACACCACTGGGAAATGGACTCCAGGATGAACATTTCCCATCAACTACCACCCTCTGTCTTCGTTCAGCAAGCCAATTATACTGATCCAAACTGCTATATCACCCACAGTCCCATTCCTCTGCATTTTGTACAATAGCCTACTGTGCGCAACCTTAACGAGCACCTTGCTGAAATCCATATACACCACATCAACTGGTTTACTCTCATCTACCTGTTTGGTCACCTTCTCAAAGAAGGTTTGCTTCTTGTTCTCTCTCCCTTTCTTTATCTATTCAACTCACTCCTTCTCCCCATACAACAAATGTTCTTTTATCTCTCTCTTTCTCTATCTAATCAACATACTCCTTCTCCCTTCATAATTGACATCACTGTCACCAACATTAATCACGATATTTTCAAGCTGTATTCAGTTATGATGTATGGGCAGTGGGCTCGAAATGTCAATTCTATTTTTCCCTCGACCAAAGGGTGCAGAATCTGCTCAGTTTCTGTGGCAGTCTTTCGACTTTGTTTTGTTTCTGATCTCTTGCATCATTCTTTATTTTATTTGAATTTCCATATTGTTATGACATGGGAAGTCTGCATCGCTGCTAAGGGCAGCATTTGATGACCTCACTAAATGCTCTTTACTGTGAGGTCATTCCTTCAGGCAGTAAAGAGCCAAGCTCATTGCTGTGGGTCTGACATCAGTCTGAAGCCAGACTAGGTAATAATATTAGATTTCTTTACCAAAGAACATCAGTGAAACAGACAAACTTATTGACAAAAAGGTGTGCTATTATTGTTGATATTAATGAAATTAGCTTTAACTTCCAATTCTTGTCATTTGAATTTAAGTTCTGACATCATCTGAGGTAGGATTTGAAACAGTGTATTTCGTGTCGTCACCTGGGCCTCTGAGTTACATGTCCAGCAACATTGCATCTCTGACACACTGTCCCTGTCATGAACTTACTTTAGAGACAAGAACAAGGCTCTGATGGACATATTTGTAACAAACAGAGTGCTGAGAAGACAACTGGAAACATAAAATCTGAATTTTACCAAGGCATAGATAATGGTTTATTTAGGGACTGCACTGACGTCAAGGTGGGGACTTTGAATATTATGGATCTGGTATTGAGGATGTTTGGTGATGGAGAGAATACCGGGAAATAAATGAATTCAAAGCAAAACATAATTTGTGATGGTGAACAGTCTAGTTCTTAGTTAAAAATCACACAACACCAGGGTATAGTCAAACAGGTTTAATTGGAAGCGCACTCGCTTTCGGAGCGACATTCCTTCATCAGGTGACAGTCACTATCACTTGGTTAAGGAGCATGGCTCCGAAAGCTAGCGTGCTTCCAATTAAACCTGTTGGACCATAACCTGGTGTTGTGTGAATTTTAACTTTGTACACTCCAGTCCAACACCGGCATCTCCAAATCTAGTCTAGTTCTCAGATGTTTGTGAGGATTGGGGTGTTGTGTAGTTCGGAAGTTTATGGTAATGAATGGAATTTGTATTGAAAACTGAAGACAGTAGTTTCTGTCTTTGTCAAATATAGGTAACAGAAATAGCAATGATGTTCAGCATAGTTAATGGGATTAACAAATGGATAGAGATGGAGAGACTTAGCAGGAACACCAACAATAGCGATCATGGGATAGTAGCCCGCCTGGATAATCAACAATACGGCTTCTGTCCGATCTGGTAATGTTAACCAATACGACGAAAGATACAAAAGACCCAAGGATAAACTCCTGTCCATTGTTGAGCATTCCAGTCTAATGTTCTCAGATTCTGATCCATTAATGTAACAATCCAAAATATTCTCAGATGTTCATCTCTTCTCTTCCCGTCTCTGCAGCTGCTGATCCCCGTTAGTGTTAGAGGTGATGCATCTGTTGCTACAATGGGACAAAGCATTGCAAGAAGCCCCTTACTAATAGAAGAGGGAAACCATACAGTGACACAATTGGAATCCATGGAGACTGTCATCAATCGCAGTCACTGAACAAACAGATCAGTTAGCTCCTTTCAGTGTGGTACATTCAGATCACAATAACAACTGGACTGGATTGAATGCTGGCATTGCAGGATATTGGTCACATCTCCCATCACCAATTGCTCAAGTGAAGTTAGTTATGAGGGAGAATGAAGAATATTTTCTTATCGCAGGCTAGATAATTCTGGTGTGTTGTACATTTGCAATGCTGTAGCCACCTGAGCCTCCCACCATCACCTCCAAAAACACAATCTCGATGTTGGGGTTAGTGTGCACCCCTCCACTAGAACAGGCCCTAAGCAATAGATTTGCAGTGGGCAGGAAGTGTGGGTTTGCCTGGGCATTCCTCTAATTGCTCTCATAAGGCAAATTCGTATATTCAACGCACAATGATTTTCTCCTTAATACACTTGATTGGATTCAAAACAGTAAGACTTACATTTATCGAATTCAGTCCATAGTGAAATGTGTCATGTTGGCACAAAGCTGGTCCCTTTACAAGGTTATGATGTTCGTGATTCTTTTTAAAGAGGTTCTAAATGTCCAATATGTCTGAAGTCTAAAAGGTTTATTGGCGTCCTTTTGTTTATACATAACAATAATGCCGTAGGCAGACAACGTTTACGTATTTAAAAACAAGTTTGTATAATCAAGAAGACGTGGCCAGCTCTCGGAAAGTCGATGTTTCGGGCATGAGCACTTCTTCAGGAATCCTGAAGAAGGGTTCATGCCCGAAACATCGATTCTCCTGCCCCTTGGATGCTGCCTGCCCTGCTGCAACACATTTTCCAGCAACACATTTTCAGCTCTGATCTCCAGCATCTGAAGTCCTCACTTTCTCCTATTAGTTGAGTGAGGATCGCTGTTGAAATTAGATACTCTCCCCTCCTTCTGCCCTTCTGACTTCATAACCTGTAAGCCAGAAGCCTATAGACAATATTTCAGGAATCTAAGGAGGTATCCTAGTCAAAACTATTTTGAGTGTGAAAGGATCCAACAAAGTAATTTTGATAGATTGATAAGAGCTTTAAAAATCAAGCAAATCTACGATGCTCGTGGAGAGACAATTAGTTTGGAGGAGACCAAAAATGCTTGCCTGATATAGTGCAAACTCATTTGGGAGAGCGAAGAGTTAAAACAGCAAGGTTAGTAGCTGAAGTGGTTGATGATTATGAATTGACCCATACAACACAGTTTGGCTTCCAGAATCAATTTCAGCCCATGAGGGATAGAAATTGGACCAATGATAAATCCTCAGGTGGAAAGAGAAAGGAAGATCACAGTGAAGATCATAAGAACAACTTACTACCGGATAAAAAGGAAACCAGTGATGAGCACAATGAAGTTAGCAAAGCTCCGATGTTTTTATTGCAATAAGATAGGTCACATGAAATCACTCTGTTGGTTGGCTAGGGAAAATAAAACAGATGTAGGAAAACAGGATAAGCCTGGGAGTTTTGTTGGAGCAGCAACAGAAAGCACAGTGGAAGCTAGAAAGCTGCATCAGAATGTCAAGCTTATTGGAGGTTGGTTAAGGAGGAAGTGCCGGATCTGCTTATAAAATGTACCGACCAACTTTATTCACATAGTCCAGGAGGAGCAGGTAAAGAAAATGCGGTATTAAGGGACACAGGATCCTCTCAGTCTGTGATGCTGAAAGATGTGGAGATTATTTCCAGAAAAGGTACTGCTAAAGGAAACTCATGGTGAGACTGAAAGCCCAAAATTACGTAAAGTAAGTGCAGAATGTCAAGAAGAGTGTGGAGCAATTGTGGTAGGAGTTTTGGACACGCTGTCAGCTCCAGGAATACAAATTGTCTTTGCGAAGCATATAGCTGATTTACCTGTAGAAATACTACCTACTCTGATTGAAAAGCCAGCAGAGACACAGGCAACTGAAGCAATGCAGGAGTCTTATACTGTAATCTTTCCAGATTGTGGGGTAACAAGATCTCAATGTCACCAGTTGAAACCAGCGAGATCAAAAATGTAAAGATAAGGAAGCTGAAGTGGCATTAGCAGACACTTTATTCCATCAGTTAGTTGAGACAAAACAGGAGCAAACAGGGTCTCATGCAATATTTCTTAGCTCAACTAAACTAATTAAGTTACAGCAGAAAGATGAAAATTTAAAGCTGTTGTAACAAAAGAGTTTGTACATTAGGTGTTCTGAATGTATCACTGTTTGTTATTACTTACAAATTATGTCCTAATGAGGAAATGGAGACTATCACATAATCAAGGAGAGGAGAAATGGGCATTTATGCATCAAATTGTATTGCTAATGCAGTATAGAATGGTGGTGTTGTGAGTGGCGCATGTGTGACCACCTCGAGGTCATTTATGAGTGAGAAAAAAAACAGGCTGAAATACAAAGACATTTTTACACACCTGGACTGCACCAGAATGTAGTTGAAGTTTGCCAGGTGTGGCACAGATGTCATGTAATTGGAAAATCACAGGTGGTAATAAAACCTGCACCTTTAATAATTATTCTTGCATTTGAGGAACCTTTTACAAGAGTCTTAAATGACTGGTTAGGTCGCCAACCTCAAACAATAAAGTGGGAATTAGTACTTCTGAATATTAATGGTTGCATCAACTAGATTTCCAGAGGCCATTCCCGGATGCAATATCACAGCTAAAAGGATTGTAGAGGAATCACTCTTTAAATAAAAAGATACGGTCTACCAATATAGATACAGTGAGATCAAAGTTCAAACTTCACATCCAAACTATTCAAGGAAGATAAGGGCCGCTTAGGAATAAAGGAATTCAAATCTACAGCGTCCCATGCAAAACCGCAGGGAGCAATAGAAAGGTGACATCAAACATTAAAGACAATGTTGAGGGCTTATGGTCAGGATTATCCTGATGATTCGAGTAAGGGAATTCTCTTTGTACTTTTTGCTATCAGAGATGCGTCAAATGAATGCACCAAATTTAGTCTATTAGAATGAGTTTTTGGGAATCAAGTGAGAAGAACATTAAAATTGGTTAAGGAGAAATTAGTAAATCAGAATTCAAAGGCCACACATTTGGAATGGATCTCAATTTTCAGGGAACGAATAATAGCGCTGGGGAGTTGACTTGTCAGAATTTAAAATTATTGCAGCATGCAATGAAACAGGAAGCGGATAGGAAATCAAAAATTTGCAATTTTGCTATTGGGGATAATGTATTAGTGTTTCTTCCAGTCATAGGTGAACCTTGAAATGCAACGTTTAGTGGGCCTTATCAAATGCAAAGGAAATTGAGTGAGGATAATTTGATAGGAACTCCAGACAGAAAGAAATCTCACAGAGTGTGTCATGTGAATATGCTCAAAAGGTATTTTGACAGGGAAGGAAAGCAAGAGGAGAAGGTGCTAATGATAACAACAAAGAAGGAAGACCCAATTCAGAGGATTCATCCCAACACCATCTACCTCCTACTGTCAAGCCAATTTTGTGACTGCATTGACTCTGCGATAGTCCACACATAACCATTGGGCGCTTTCTGGCTTTGGCACCATGGCTCAGGGTGATTTCCAGTCACTGTAACTCACTTCGATTCTGCCATCTTGGAGCATATGTTCAAACTCCTTTTGAACCTGTGCCAACTTTAGAGGGTTATGCCTATAACGATGTTTCTTAATCATAACAGCATCTCCTATATCTATGCACAATTAGGTAAGTACTTCCCAGTTAATTTCCACATATCTCCCCATGTGATAGTAATAACTCGTTCATTTCGATTTTTCTCAGGAAGGTAATACAATAATTTATCTCACTTTTAGACTGCTTCCTTATTGTCCAATTTGACTTGAGGAATATCCAATGAGATCTTGAGCAACTGGGAAAGTGGGTTGAAGATTGGCAGATAGAGCTCAATGCAAATAAATATGAGATGTTGCCTTTTTTGACAAACTAGGGCAGGATTTATACCGTTAACGGTAGGGCATTGGGGAGTGTAATCAAACAGAGAGACCCAGGGTGCAGATACTTAGTTCCTTGAAAGTGGAGTCGCAGGTGGACAGTGCAGTGAAGAAGACATTAGGCACACTTACCTTCATTGGTCAGAACATTGAGTACAGAAATTGGGACAACATTTTGTAGCTGTTCAAGAGAATGTTAAAGCCACATTTGGAGTACTGAGTACAATTCTTGTCGCCATGTTATAGGAATGATGTTATAACCTGGAAAGGGGATAAAAGTATTTAAAATGATGTGACGGAGATGGGAGGTTTTGAGATAGATGGAGAGGATGGGAATTTATTCCTTTTGCATATAGGAGACTGAGGGGTGACCTTACAGAGGTTCATAAAATCGTGAGTGGCATGGAGAGGATGAATAGCAAAGGTCTTTTTCCCAGGGTGGACGTGTCCAAATCCAGGCAGGATAGGGGTAATGTGAAAGGGAAGAGATTTAAAAGAGATCTAAGGGCAGCTGTTTCTCACAGAGAGCGCTACAGAGACATGTAGCGAGATGCCAGAGGAACTGGCATTGGTGAGTGCAATTACAACAATTGAAAGACAATCTGATGTGTACATGAATAGGAAAGGTTTGGAGGGGTATGTGCCAACAGCAGAAAAATAGAACTCGTTCAGTTTAGGAAACCTGGTGAGCATGGATGATGTGGGCCGAAGGGTCTGTTTGCACACTGTATGACTAAGAGTCTATGACTTGCGAACTCCTCTTTCAGCACTAATTCCTCATTGCACTTCATTTCCAAGTCATTCCTCTCTGTAAATACGTTCAATGATATAACTCTGTGAACTTTCTTAAATACAGAATTCCTGACTTTGATGTGGTGCTGTAGACCATAGCAGAAGCAGTATTATATTCAAGCACAATCTGTAACTTTTTGACTGGGATAATCCCTCAGTCTACCATTATCACCAAGATGAAAACTCTGACATCTCCCTCACAAAGCCGAAAATTACTTAGCTATGTCCAATTCCCAAAGAGAAGAATAGTTACAATCTGACCAATTACCACACCCTCAGTGCCATAATGTCACATTAGTGGTTGTTTTTTTCTGACAGAGCTGTCAAGCAGCACAGAATTAACCCGCTCATTGTGGTTTCCATGTGGAGATGGAGCTGTTTTGGAAATGTCACTGGATTACTAATCCTGACCAGGCTAATGCTCTGGCAGCTGGTGGAAGTTAAAAACAATTAATAACATATCGAGATTTAAAATCAGGAGTCAGTAATAGTGACCTTGAAGCCAATACTTATTGTATACACCAGTTTCCTTCCCGAATGTACCTTCAGGAAGTGATTCTCCCGTACTTCCTTGGTCTGGCCTAAAAGTGACTCCAGACACACAGACGTGTGATAAACTCTTCAATTGTCTCTAAAACAGTCAAGCAAGACACTCCAATGTATCAAAGTACTCCGAGGTTTGGAAGGATAAAACCAACAGAAAACGCGGTGTCAGAAAAGGGAATGGGAATCACAGTCCTGTTGACACTGCAGAGATCTCCTTTTTAACATCTGAGAGCTTGTAAAAGTTGGTTTCCAACTGTCTCCTGATCCCTTTAGTGTCCAGAAATTCTTTTTTATATTCGGTGTCCTGACTTTCACAACCTTATGTGGGAGAGAACGCCCCAGGTTCACCAGTCTCTGAGTACAGACATTTATTCACATCTCAATGCAGATTGACCTGCCTGTACATAATACTGTGGCCCCTTGTTTTTGACGTGCAAGCCAAGGACATTATCAGCTCTACTTCCAATCTGTCGGAGTTTTATATATTTCACTGAGATCTCCACTCATTTTCCTAAACCCCATGGAATACAGGCCCAGTCGCCCCAAACTCTGCTCCCACAACAAGTCTGTCACCTAAGAGATCAGTCTGGTCATCCTTCACTGCACTCCCTCAATGTCAGGTTTGTCCTTTATGAAGTGAGGAGACGAAAATTGCACACAACACTGCACAATGTTTGAGATGGTGTCTCACTAAAGCCCTGTCCAGCTTCAGTACGACACCCATATTCCTGGACTCAAATCCCCCTGAAGTGATGTCCATTACACCGTTTGTTTTCCTACCTGCTTTCTTTGCTGTAATATTGCTGTCAGTAATTGGTGCACAGGGAGATCCATATACTTTTCAATATTACAGCTCCCCACTTGGTGGGTTTATGCACGCTGGTCAGCATGCCAATGCCATTTCCAGCATTGATTTCTAGGTTAAGGACTCACTGCCCTGCACTGACCTCGGAGGTCTGCACAGAAGACACAAAAAAGAGCATAAATACATTTAAAGATCAACATGTTTCAACTAATCCTTTTTCAGATGATAAGATGCCGTTCTCTTGATCCCCCACCAAAGTACACACCATCACATCCACCCCCTTGCTCTCCATCTGCCATGTATTTGTCCAGTAACTCCACTTGTTTCAATCACCTTGGAGCTTTTTTTGCATACTCCTCACCCACTCACAATCCGACCTCATTTAGTGCTGTCAGCAGACTGGGAAATATTGCATTTGATTCTCTCAACTAAATTTTTGGCATGCATTGGAATAGTAAGAGCACAAGCACCAATCCCTATGACACGCCATGATCGTTTACTTCAAAACATATTGCTTTATTCCTGTTCACTGTTTCCTGTCAGCTCTCCTATTCTAAAACCATGTCCGTATTTTAGCCCCAATCCTGTAACATTTGACTTTGCACAATAAGCCAGAGTCTGTACCATTATCTTTCTGAAAATTCAAATGCATTTCATCCTTTCATTCTCCGTATGTATCAACCAGTCCGTTTCTCAAATATGATTCTCATTTCATATTGACCCATTACATAAGAACTAGGAGCATCAATAAGATCATGGCCTCAGCTCCACTTATCCGCCCACTCACCATAACCTTTTGTT
>NW_025210208.1:0-1707 GCF_004010195.1 Chiloscyllium plagiosum
CAGATTTCTAGCATCTGTGTTTATTTATTCTGTTTAAAAGTATCTGAACAGATGTCATTCATCCACCAAATAAGGCAGCCTATCATCCAATTTGAACTGTTATGCTGTATATTACTGTTGAAACTCCACAAGGTAAAACAGAGAAGGTGTAAATCAACTTGATCCACTGGGATGCACGGAAGATATCATTTCAGAGATTTTGCCATGTTGCTAACAAATCCACACAATGAGGTTGGAATTTAGTGGCTTCTGCCCTGAAGTGAGCTTGGACGCAAGGTATTTAACCAGGAGACTGATTGGTAAGTGCTGGCGCTATGCATTCCACCTTTGCTTCAATTAAAGGACAAAGGCAACAAATATACAGGAACACTACTATGCGCAAATTCCCTTCCAAGCCACTCCCAATCCTGACTTGGAAATATATCACCATTACTTCACTATCACTGGGACTAGTCAAAATTCTGGTGTTCCCTTTCTATGGGTTACCTACAGCGTATGTACTGCAGCGGTTCAAGAAGACAACTCACCACTATATTCTCAAGCGCAACCAGGATGGGAAATAAATGCTGGTCACCCAGCAATGCCACGTCCAACAACTGAATTAAAAAAGGTGCCATATTAAAGGTCATTGTGGAAAATGAAAGCTCATGGTCTCGGGGGTAACTTATTGGCCTGCATATAAGATTAGCTAGCTAATTGGAAGTGGTAGGTATCAAAAATCATTTTCTAGTTGGCAAGATGTGATGAGAGGTGTGCCACAGGAATCAGTGCTGGAGTTTCAATGATTAACAATTTATATAAATAACTTGAATGAAGGACTAAAGCTAATGACGTAAATATAGATAGATAGGAAAGTAAATTGTGAAGAGAACGTCAGGAGGCTACAAAGGGATACAGGTAAAAAGCAAAAGAACTGTGGATGTTGTAAATCAAAAATAAAAACAGAAGTTACTGGAAAACCTCAGCAGGTCTGGCGGCATCTGTGAGGGGGGGGGGGTCACAGCTGATGTTTCAAGTCTGGAGACCTTTCCTCATAAGTTCTGGGAGCCGGCGGTGGGGCTGGTCACCAGATCCAAAGCTGTGGTTCTGATTTCTCTTCACATTTGCTGCCAGATCTGCTGAGCTTTTCCAGCAATTTCTGTGAAAGAGATACAGATGTTTGGTGAGTGGACAGAGATCAGGCAAATAGAGTATAATCTGGGAAAATGTAAAATTATCCATTTTGGCAGGAAGAATAAAAAATAAGCTTATTATGTAAATGGTGGAAGACTGCGGATCACAGAGGTGCAGAGGAATCTGAGTGCCGGGGTGCTTGAATCACAGAAAGCACAGCACATGGTTAGGAAAGCCAACAGAATGTTATCATTTATTGCAAGGGAACTAGAATACAACCATGGGGAGGTGTGATAAAGATTCATACATTGTTATTATTTGCGTTCTAATGTCAACAGAACCACGTATAGAGTCATAGAGATGTACAGCATGGAAACAAACCCTTCAGTCCAACTCATCCATGCCAACCAGATATCCCAACCCAATCTAATCCCACCTGTCAGCACTTGGCCCATATCCCTCCAAATCCTTCCTATTCATATACCCATCCAAATGCCTCTTAACTGTTGCAATTGTACCAGCCTCCACCACTTCCTCTGGCAGCTCATTCCATGCACGTACCACCCTCTGAGTGAAAAGTTGCCCCTTAGGTCT
>NW_025210208.1:11485-18758 GCF_004010195.1 Chiloscyllium plagiosum
TGCTGGCCTCTGGTCTGGGACACTCCACCCGCACTGTCTCTGGTCTGGGACACTCCTCCTGCGCTGGCCTCTGATCTGGGACACTCCTCCCATGCTGGCCTCTGGTCTGGGACACTCCACCCGCACTGTCTCTGGTCTGGGACACTCCTCCTGCGCTGGCCTCTGATCTGGGACACTCCTCCCATGCTGGCCTCTGGTCTGGGACACTCCACCCGCACTGTCTCTGGTCTGGGACACTCCTCCTGCGCTGGCCTCTGATCTGGGACACTCCTCCCATGCTGGCCTCTGGTCTGGGACACTCCTCCCTCACTGGCATCTGGTCTGGGACACTCCTCCCGCACTGGTCTCTGGTCTGGGACACTCCTCCCGCTCTAGCTTCTCGTCTTGGACACTCCTCCTGCACTGGTCGCTGGTCTGGGACACTCCGCCCGCACTGGTCTCTGGTCTGCGCCATTCCTCCTGCACCGGCCTCTGGTCTGGGAAACTCCTCCCACACTGGCCTCTGGTCTGGGATACACCTCCCGCACTGGCCTCTGGTCTGGGACATTCCTCCTGCTCTGGCTTCTCATCTGGAATACACCTCCTGCACTGGCATCTGGTCTGGGACATTTCCTCCTGTGCTGGCCTCTGGTCTGGGACATCCCCCTGCACTGCCGTCTGGTCTGGGACATTCCTCCCGCACTGGCCTCTGGTCTGGGAAACTCCTCCCATACTGGTCTCTGGGATGGGAAACTCCTCCCGTACTGGCCTCAGGTCTGGGACACTGCTCCCACGCTGGACTCTGGTCTGGGACATTCCTCCCGCACTGGCCTCTATTCTGGGACACTCCTCCCATACTGGTATCTGGTCTGTGACATTCCTCCCGTGCTAGCCTCTGGTCTGGGACACTCCACCCGCACTGTCTCTGGTCTGGGACACTCCTCCTGCGCTGGCCGCTGGTCTAGGACACTCCTGCTCTGGCTTCTGGTCTGGGACACTACTCCCGCGCTGGCCTCTGGTCTGGGACACTCCTCCCTCACTGGCATCTTGTCTGGGACAGTCCTCCTGCACTGGCCGCTTGTCTGGGACACTCCTCCTGCTCTGGCCTCTGGTCTGGGACCCTTCTCTCGCTCTGGCGTCTGGTCTTTGACACTCCTCCTGCGCTGGCCTCTGGTCTGGGGCACTCCTCCCGCACTGGCCTCTTGTCTGGGACACTCCTCCCATGCTGGCCTCAGGTCTGGGACACTTCTCCTGCACTGTCCTCTGGTCTGGGACACTCCTCCCACACTGGCCTCTGGCCTGGGAAATTCCTCCTGCGCTGGCCTCTGATCTGGGACACTCCTCCCGCACTGGCCTCTGGTCTGGGACACTCCTCCCACACTGGCCGCTGGCCTGGGTCACTCCTCCCGTGCTGGTCTCTGGTCTGGGACACTACTCCCGCACTGGCCTCTGGTCTGGGACACTCCCCCTGCACTGGTCTCTGGTCTGGGACTCTCCTCCTGCTCTGGTCTCTAGTCTGGGACACTCCCCCCGCACTGGCCTCTGGTCTCGGGCACTCCTCCCGCTCTGGTCTCTGGTCTGGAATACACCTCCCTCGCTGGCCTCTGGTCTGGGGCACTCCTCCCGCTCTGGTCTCTGGTCTGGAATACACCTCCCTCACTGGCCTCTGGTCTGGGACACTCCTCCATTACTGGCATCTGGACTGGGACAGTCCTCCTGCACTGGCCGCTGGTCTGGGACACTCCTCCTGCTCTGGCTTCTGGTCTGGGACACTCCTCCCGCACTGTCTCTGGCTGGGACACTCCTCCCGCACTGTCTCTAGTCTGGGACACTCCTCCCACACTGGCCGCAGGTCTGGGACACTCCTCCTGCTCTGGCTTCTAGTCTGGGACACTCCTCCCGCGCTGGCCTCTGGTCTGGGACACTCCTCCCTCACTGGCATCTGGTCTGGGACACTCCTCCCGCACTGGTCTCTGGTCTGGGACACTCCTCCTGCTCTAGCTTCTCGTCTTGGACACTCCTCCTGCACTGGCCGCTGGTCTGGGACACTCCGCCCGCACTGGTCTCTGGTCTGGGACACTCCACCCGCAGTGGCCGCTGGTCTGGGACACTCCTCCCGCACTGGCCGCTGGTCGGGGACACTCCTCCTGCACCGCCTCTGGTCTGGGACATTCCTCCCGCACTGGTCTCTGGTCTGGGACATTCCTCCCGCACTGGCCTCTGGTCTGGGATACACCTCCCGCACTGGTCTCTGGTCTGGGACATTCCTCCTGCACCGGCCTCAGGTCTCGGAAACTCCTCCCGCACTGGCCTCTGGTCTGGGATACACCTCCCGCACTGGCCTCTGGTCTGGGAAATTCCTCCTGCTCTGGCTTCTCATCTGGAATACACCTCCTGCACTGGCATCTGGTCTGGGACATTCCTCCTGTGCTGGCCTCTGGTCTGGGACATCCCCCTGCACTGCCGTCTGCTCTTGATATTCCTCCCTCACTGGCCTCTGGACTGGGACATTCCTCCCGCACTGGCCTCTGGTCTGGGACACTCCTCCCACACTGGCCTCTGCTCTGGGACATTCCTCCCGCACTGGCCTCTGGTCTGGGACACTCCTCCCGCACTGGCCTCTGGTCTGTGACATTCCTCCCGTGCTGGCCTCTGGTCTGGGACACTCCTCCTGCACTGCCCTCTGCTCTGGGACACACGTCCTGCACTTGCGTCTGGCCTGTGACACACCTCTTGCGCTGCCCTCTGATGTGAGACACTCCTCCCGCGCTGCCCTCTTGTCTGGGACACTCCTCCTGTACTGCCCTCTGCTCTGGCACACTTCTCCCATGCTGCCCTCTGGTCTGGGACATTCCTCCTGCACTGTCCTCTGGTCTGGGACACTACTCTTGCGCTGCAATCTGGTCTGGGACAATCCTCCCGCACTGGCCTCTGGTCTGGGACACTCCACCCGCCCTGGCCTCTGGTCGGGGACACTCCTCCCTCACTGGCCGCCAGATTCCATAGGGAACAATAACCATAATGTGGTAGAATTTACCATTCAGTTTGGGAGTGAGAAACTTGGGTTAAAACAACTGTGCCAAATCCAAACTTTAAAGGGGTTAAGGGCAGAGTTGACTGGATTGGACAGAGAAATGTGTTTAACAGGAAAGAAAAGCTGTTGAGCAGCAGTGGCAAACATTTGACAAAGTCGAGCACTACTCACAGCAAAGACACATTTAAGTTAGGAAGAGGGATTCTAGGAAACTGACTATTGTTAACCAAAGAAATTAAAGGTAATATAACATTTAAAGACAAAAAGCAATACATCAAACTCGAGGACAGGGGAAGTTTTAGAAACCAAGAAAAGATGACTGCCTAACCAAAATGGGACAAAATAAGTTACAGTGGAAAACTTGCAAGCAGTAAGAGTTTTTTTAAGTGAATAAAATGTATGAGAGAGACCAAAGTTAACATAGGTCTTTTAGAGAATGGAGCTGGGGAAATAATGGAATACTCGGCAATGGAAATGGAGCTGAAAAAGTATTTTGCATCGGTCTTCATGTCAACAGCACTAATAACGTTTCAAAATATTAAATAAAATCATGGGGCTAAAGTAGGGATGGAATAATTGGAATAACTACCACTAGAGAAAAAAATATTAGGGCAGCTAATGGGGCTAAAGACTGATAATTCCCCTGGAGCTGATGGGTTCATTTGCGGATTTGAAAGGAAGTAGTCACAGACATCGTGGATGCACTGGTAGAAATCGTCCAAAAACACTTAGATACTGCAAAAGTCCAGAGGATTGGCAAACTAGCAATATAACACCCTGATTCAAGAAGGGAGAAATAAAGTAAGTGACTGGCTAGTAATGGCCAATTAGCTTAACATCTATTATTGGGAAAATGTTAACAATCTGTTTTAAAGGATGTAATAGCAGAGCTTTTCGAAATACAACACACAAACAAGCAGAGGTAGCATGGCTTCATGAAATGGATATGGTGTCTGACAACTACAGCCTTTTACTGCCATTGGCTTCATTTGAGCAAAGGAACTCCAAACCAAAGTTGGCATGGGAGTGGGTGTAAACATCCTACCAGTCAGAATACTGAAGGGTATGTATCTGCACCATTGGAATACAATGATGCAACCAACAACAGCAAAATTAATTGCATTAATGGGACATGCATCCTTAGCATTTGTACATTGATAATGAAATGCTTCTGTATTTCTGCACGGGAAACCAGAAGAATTTACCCAATGAGCATGAGTGGATCAACAATGTCAGGATTACTACTGTGCACAGACCTTATTACCTGATGATTCACAAAGTCACCAAGATACCAATTGCAGCAGAAGTGGTTAAGAATACTCATATTGAATTAAGATTTACAACAATTGTATCCAGACAGATTCAGTAGCATAAGAAACATTAAAGATGATGCTCAATTGCATTGCCAAGAAGATGTTTTTTTTTTCAATTGACTCTCTTAGAAGGGTAGTTCAGACATAAATAAACATGGGCTTGACAACACTGAATGCACTGGTATTAATGGCTGTGGATACAAACTGATGCCATTCTATTTGAAGCATTCTAAAGAAAATGGCATAATATGTATATGTTTATGTATATCCAGATATCTAAATATTTCTCTTGTCTGAGGCCCACACGAACTTCCAAATTAGAGGAACTGAATCCAAAATTCACCGGAGCTCCATTCATGAAGTTGGATGCAAAACACAGATATTAGTGGATACACTCAGCAAAGGAATCACAGGAATTCATTACTTTCAAAACAGCAGTGGAAGATATTGGATCCAGAGACCACCTTTCAGCCATCTGTCAGTCAAGGTCTGTTCTAGCACCATATAGACAAACTTCAGAAAATATTCCGAGGTCTACATATTCCTAATGATATTATGGTGTTCCAAAAAGCCGGTTAAGAGCAAAATCTACACACGCTGATGATTGTAGCTTGTTGTGAAGGAACCTTTCCCCTCGCAAACTTTTCAAGCATCAGGAAATGCTCCAATTCTCATGAAGGATTAGATGCAATGCTTAAATATTTGAATCCTAGAATAATTCAGAGCAGGAATGTTTTTGGCCCATTGTCCCTGTTGTCTGTGCCAGCTCTTGAGAAGAAAATCCAATTAGTTTCATTCCCCTGCTCTCACCTCTCAAACTTGCTTGTTTTTACTTTGTAGGCCTGTGTTCCATTTCCTATTGTCAAATCTATTTCCAACATTCTTTCAGGCAGTGCCTTCCACATGGTGTGGTCTTGCTGCTGAAATCATTCTCCTTAACATGCTTCTCATTCTTTTGTCTATTGACATAAATCTGTGTGGTTCGGTTACTGATGCTTTTGCATTTGGGATTTTTCTTATTTATTCTTTGAAACCCTCCCCTGATTTATAATACCTCCATTAAATCTCCCCTTAACTTTCCATGCTCCAAGCAGAACACTCACTTTCTCTAGGCTGCCCGTATGACTGAAGTCCTTCATTCAAATAACCATTCCAGTAAATCTCCTCTGCACTCTTTGAAGATGGAGTTAAAAATCACACCATGCCAGATTATAGTTCATTAGGTTTATTTGGAAGTACAAGCTTTGAAGACATCCTTACAAAAATGCTGACAGACCCAGTATGTTCCTCCAACAATATTTGTTCTGCTGGTAGTGAGTAGGACTTCCACAGTGGCCCAAAGAGATAACATGAAACTGTGTCTGCAGGGTTCCATTTTGATGTTTGTTATAGTATCCATTTGCTGAGGTAATGCTGACCACCTATTGGACTACGTAACTGACACTGGCCATTCAAGGACTAATGTTAACTTGCACCTGACAGCAATTTTGTTTTGAGAGCAATCACAATTTTATTATTTCACACACAGGATTTGGGTGGCACAGTGGCTCAATGGTTAGCACTGCTGCTTCATCGCGCCAGGAACCTGAGTCTGATTTCAACCTTGGGTGACTGTCTGTGTGGAGTCTGCATGTTCTGCCCATGTCTGCCTGGATTGCTACCAGGTGCTCCAGTTTCCTCCCATAGTCCAAAGATGCACAGGCTAGGTGGATTGGCTATCCTAAACTGCCCCACAGTGTCTAGAGATTTTCAGGCTTGGTGGATCAGCTATGGTTAATCTGGGGTTAAGGGGATACTCTTTGGAGGGTCAGTGCAAACTCGATGGGCTGACAGGCCTCTATCTGAATGATAGGAATTCTGTGATTCTATGATTTCCATGATATGTAAAAGGTGGCATGCATACAGCCTTACATTGTCTGATCTTGGAAACTAAGCAGACTCCAGCCTGCATTTTGGGTGGGAGACTGCCTGGGAATATTGAAGGCAGTAAGCCTAGGGTATTTGTGGTATATGGCAATGTCCCTGACTCTGGACCAAAAAGTCTGGGTTCAAGTCTCACCTGCTGCAGATGTGTGTCAGAAAATGTCTGAATAGTTAGGAATATCTGGAGTAGGTAGTATGACCAATTAACTGCCCAGGCTTGCTAAAATTATATTCTTAAAGTTAGTTTTATGAGGAGAAGTTGATATCAGGTGTATGGCTTTCTGAATGAAGCATTTGCACTTAGTTACATTTTCATCTTTTATTGTTGCTATGAAAGGCGGGGCATTATTGGTCTCAGGTGGTATCAAAATCTTTGGCTACAGGTCATTGAATTTATACAGCACTGTTAATGTGGTTTCACAGAAGAATTGTCCAACAAAATTTAACATCATGAGGAGACGTTAGGGGAGACAGCCATAGAGGTAATTTTAGAAAGCATCTTCAAGGAGAAATAATGAGAGAGGAAGAAATGTTTTCAAAGAGAATTCCAGAGTTTAAAGGAAGGGACAAAAGTATCAAAGGGGAGAAAATAAATTTTGAGATTAAACTTCCATAGTGTCAAAAGAGGAGATAATGGCAAAAAGGAAAAAATTAATTGCTCTTTACTTCATAGGCACATAGCACTTGGAATGTTATAAACAAATTAACAGCACAGATGCAGGTTAATGGATATAATCTTATAGCCACTATGGAGTTATGATTACAAGGAAATCAAAGCTGGGAACTAAATAAGGTTAAAGGATAGACCGGAAGGAAAGGTTGATGGATTAACATTGTTAGTACAGAATGGAATAGTATGATAGCAAGAAGTGATCTTGGATCAGACGATATAAAATCCATATGGGTAGAGGTAAGAAATAAAAAGAGGAAGCAGACACCAGTGGGAGTAGTCGGTAGAACTCCCTCACAGTATCTTTATGGTGGGAGAGTTGATAAATCAGGAGGTAATAAAGACATATAAAAA
>NW_025210209.1:0-3306 GCF_004010195.1 Chiloscyllium plagiosum
TCAATATGAGGAATAAATGTGACAATGAAGCAGTGTCTAATGGGTCAAAAATCTGAAAGAAGCTGAATGTCTGAATGTGCATTGTATTATCAAAATAGACTGAAGAAATCAATACATCCAGTGAGTGAAATGAATATTATTTTATGGTATCAGAGAGAAATGACAAAAGCGTGACAGATGTTGGGAACTGAATATCCAAAATATTTTACAGCTGGAAGTGTGAGACAGAATTGAAAAGGAACTGGGGGAGATTGCTGAATGAGAGATGACATCTGCATTTTCATAAAAGAGGAACTTAATTCAATTTTTTAAGCGGTTAATTTTATGTTATTCATTTTGTGCACAAACTGCCAGTTGAGTTGAATTTGGGAAAGATTCCCAACATGAGGCTGAGTGGGTCTCACGAATGTTCATGGGCAGAAGAGCCTTTCTAATGTGGGCCTTTATGACGCTATCACATTCTGCACCCGACTGTTTTCGGAAGGTTCTCTCCCCGAAATTCCCCGGAACTTTATCTAACTGACATTCCCTGGAACATTCTCCACCTGAAATTCCCGGAAACTTTCTGCAATTGACATTCCCTGGAGAATTCTATACCTGAGTTTCACTGAACCATTTTGTAAATGACATTCTCCGGAACATTCTGTACCTGACATTCACCGGAATATTCAAAACTGATATTCTGTGGAACATTCCGAAACCGATAGAGCACAGAATATTTTATCTCTGACATTATTTGTGAAAGGCCAGACATCAGTGAATTGATCAAAAGATAAGAACCCGAAGGAAGCGATACCCTTCCAGGGAGATGGAGACATTGTTGCAAAATGCCCCCAGGCTGTGTATATTTCTTCACGACAGAGAATCTACCACAATTTCAACCAAAAGACAGAAATTTCCATACTGCGTTTGTCTTCAAATATTTGTGAAACAGCAATGTATTTCATCCTCCGCATTAAGAACTGGGAAAAAGGGTCGTGTGTCTGCTCCCCAGTTATTGATTGTGTCTGAATGTTCTAGAAAACATCTGTTCTTATGGATGTCTCTGTGTCTGGACAGGGAGGATTTCTTGAGTTTTATGACACGTTTTTGTTATTAAATCACACCTTCCCATTCGTTATTTCAGCTCCAATTATTTTAATAAATGTCTGAATACAGTGTCACGTTTGAAAATCTCAGAATTCTCGATCAAACTGGTCACTTTGCCTCCAGCCTGATATATAATGTTTGTTTTGCTCCCCGACAATTAAGGTGGTGACGACCTACGCCCTACTTTATAAAGGTTGGGGATTGTCTCCATGCATCAGATGCTATTTGGGGGCCATGGCAGCGGTGGATCTACTGTTCTTTATCCTTGATCTGGTATTAAGAAACATTTCCTTGTTTATCGGAATCAGTTTGATTTCCTGTACACCTGTGTGTAATATACATGCCATCCTGATTTACGCACCCACTATTGTTCTGTTTGATTTACCATCACTTTCACGTTTGATCTATTTGTGGCCATTTGTTGCCAGAAGCAGAAAAGTAAATATTGCAGTGAGAAAACGGCGGTTGTGAATCTGGGAGCATTGACTGTGCGGACCTGTTTAAAAACATTTTCTTGTATTTTATGCTCACAGCTTGGTATCGGCTGAGGATTGGTCCCTGTTATTGTGAGGAACAATCACTGTTGTCTTCTCTCGTGGCTGGGCCAGAAACGAATTCCTGCACTATATTTTAAACACGGCTTTCCTATTTCTCCTGCTTCTGCTGCTCAATGTTTTCACTGTCAGACACATTTTAGTGACATGCAGAGCCCGCAGAAGAGTACGAGCTCACACTAACGAGGACGCTCACTATGACACAGAATGGAGAAATCAAAAATAAAGTCCGCCATTTTAGTGTTTGTGTTCTCGGCCAATTTCATCCTGTTATGGTAAATGGTAAGGGCACTTTATATATAGTACCGGAAATGGCAGGCTGTGGATACCCCTGCACGTCGAGGTTAGTTTGTGCAGGAATTGGCCTTCATGTTACAGATTCTCAGTTGCTGAACAAACACCACAATTTATGCCATGATCCAGACGACGTTCAGACAGCACTTGAAGAGTGTGGTGAAATATCCCTTCACCCAAATTCATCAATCAAACAAATACACTCATTAATCAATCCATCCGGATTGTTTTCATTTCAGTTCAGTGTTTCTACAATGAAGCAACCTGTCAATATATTAACAGACTGAAGGTAGCGCTGGTTTGTCCAATGTAATCCTACCAGGGGTTACAGGCACTCATTTCAATGATTTTCTTAACTCAGGGGCCAGTGAGAAAAGGCAGCATCCCACTGACATCAATTTGAAAACAATAAAGATGTTACTTAAAAAGGGCCAAGAGCAGAGTGAACTAAATTGTTGTTGGTCTTCGTGTTGAAGAGATGATCTGGATCAAGACAGATGTAGCCCCAAGCTCTAGTCCTCAGTGAAGGGGAGGGGACTGGGAACGAGCTCAGGAGTTATGTTTAAGTCACTCTTCACTTGTTCTCCGATTGGGTCTCCAACGTCGACCTGGCTTTCGTTGGAATTCGTTCCTTTATCATGTTGCACACATCTCCACCTGATTGCATTCGTCTCTCACTCTCTCTGACTCTCTATCCCTCAATATACCTCTACCCCCCTCGCCCATATTTTTGCACTTTCTTCCCATTTCCTCTCTTGCTCTCTTCCTTCTCATTTCTCTCACCCTCTCTCTTTTCGCACACTCTTTTTCGTTACTCTCCATTTCACACTCTCTGTTCCTCACTTTCCTTTCGCACTCTCACCCCTAGTTGCTTCACACGCCTCTACTCTTCTCTCTCTCCCTCATCATCTCTTAACTCTCCTGCTGTCTGTGCCTTTCTGCCACCTTTCTATCTCTCTGCCAGTTTCTCCCTTCTCTCACCCCGTACATCTCTCTGCTATCATTCTGCCCCAAGCTGCTCCACCAACCTCCCTTCATGGATCAGATGTGTATGGCAGGAAATCTATGACCCATGGAGGGAGACAGATCCTGTCAGAGTGCAAGGGACAAAGCGATGGGGGATTGGAGAATGGTGCTAGTGGGGAGAGAAAAAGAGAGGAGAGAGAGACGGGGAGTGGAGGAGAGAATGGGGAAAGAGAGAGTGGAAAAGAGGAAGAGAGAAGGAGTAGGGGAGAGAGAGTGTGGTAGATGGAGAGAGACTGCTTGTGGGAAGGGAGAGAGAGTGGAGGTCGAGAGCAAGAGAGGAGGAGGAAACAGAGAGGCAGAATGGTTGAGACAGAGATAATAGGACCAGTGAATGGGTGTCGAG
>NW_025210209.1:5679-14704 GCF_004010195.1 Chiloscyllium plagiosum
GAGAGGGGGCAGGGAGAAAGTGGGGGCAGGAGAGCGAAAGAGAGAGTGGGAGTAGAGTAGATCGACTCAGAGCGTGTGGGAGGGGTGTAGACGGAATCAGAGAGTGGAATGGGGTAAGAGAGAGTTTGGGAGGGAAGTAGAGAGTGCGAGAGAAGGAAGGAGTGTTAGAGAGTGAGACAAGCAGTAGGAGTAGGGGCTAGAGCGAGTGGGGAGCTATAGGGTGAGTGGGAGAGAGTGAGAGGGTATCAGAGAGAGAGAGGGAAGGTGTAGTTAGATAGCTAGTGGGAGAGGAGTTAAGAGAGAGTGGCAGAGTAGTCGGGGTTAGAAAGACAGATTGGGAGGAGGTCGAGAGAGTGAGAGTGGGAAGGGATCCAGAGAGAAAGAATAGCAGGAGCTCCACAGAGAGAGTGGGAGAGGTTTATAGAGTGGAAGAGAGTAAGGAGAGAGAGTGGGAGTGCAGTCGGGAGAACGAGAGGGACTGTTCCAGACGAAGAGAGAGGGAGGATGAGTAGCGGTGGTAGATAGAGAGAGAAAATGGGAGGGGATGAGAGAGAGACAGACAGGGAGCGTTTTTGAGACAGAGAGATGGAAGATGGTTGAAAGAGAGGGAGTGGGAAGTGAGCGAGAGAGAGAAGGAGACGGTTCAAGTGAGTGAGAAAGAGATTGACCGGCAAGTAGAAAGAGGGTGACAGGCTTGGTAGAGAGAGAGATATTTGGAGCGACAGAATGAGATGTCTGAGAGAGAAAGGGAGGGCGTAGATAGAGACACAGAGGGTGGCATGCAGGAAGAGGTAGAGAGAGTGGGAGAATGGTAGAGAGAGAGGGGAAGAGAGTAGAAAAAGAAGGAGGGAGAGAGAAGGAGGGAGGTAGTGAGAGAGTGGGAGGAGAGTAGCGAGAAAGTGGGAGAGACAGATGGAGGGGGCAGACGGTCAGATAGATCGAGAGACAATGAAAGGGATGTCGAAGAGAGAGAGTGGAACTGGGTGCAGAAAGAGAGAGAGAGACTGGGGTAGCTGTTAGAGAGATTGAGAAACAGAGTGGGAGGCGAGTAGACTGAGATGGGGAGAGGGTAGAGAGTGAGAGAGACAGATAATAGGAAACCATTGAGCGACAGACAGGAAGGGCATAGAGAGAGAGAGAAACAGATGGGGAGGGGAAGGTGAGAGTGTGTGGGGGAGGTGTTTAGAGAAAGGGACAGCGAAAAATTGGGAGGACATTACAGAGAGAGAATGGGAGGGAGATATAAAGAGAAAGGGAGTCGGTGAGGTTTCGAGAGTGAGAGAGCGTTGGTCAATAGAGAGAGAGAGAGAGACAGAGGTGTTGAGACAGAATGTGGGATGGGTGTAGAGTAAGAGAGAGCAAGCTGTACGGGGATAAATTGTGAGAGAGTGTTTGAGATGTGGAGCGAGAGAGTGCGGGAGCGTGGTATGGAGAGCAAGTGAGAGGCGAGTAGAAAAAGAGAGGTAGAGAATTGGGAGGTTGGGGTGCAGAAAGAGAGAGTGGGAGGCGAATGTATTGCGACTCACAGTGAGTGGTGGTGGGGTAGAGAGAGAATGAGAGGGTTTTAGAGAGAGAGAGTTGGATGGTGGTAGAGTGAGAGAGTGCGAGGGATTAATCAGAGGGAGATTGTTGGCGGGTTGGAGAGAGGCGTGGGAGGGAATGCAGGAACAGAGAGCGATAGGGCGGTAGAGAGAGAGAGAGAAGGACTGGCAATGAGGTGGAGAACGTTGGAAGGGAAGAGAGAGAGTGGTGAATGGTGGAGAGGTGAGAGAAAGAGAGTGGGAGGGGGTTAGAGAGAGTGTGTTGGAGGGATGCAGTCCAGGTACCACTCCGATGTCATCTACATCGATGGCAACTTAAAAAGGTTGAGAAAAGTTTGTTGCAGCTAAAACTGTTACGATGGTTAATATTGCTTTCAAATGGTCGAATGCTCCCTGGCATTTTTCTATACAATGAAACTTTGTGCTGTTCGTGAGCAAATTGGTTAACTCTGCCACGACACTGCTGAAGTTTGGAACAAAGTTCCAATAGAATCGCTGAGTCCTAAGTATCAATCCACCTCTTTATTCCACGTTGTTCATGGAAATTCTTTGATAACCTTCGATTTGCGTTCCATGGGCTCCACCTTCCAAGAACGTCACCTCTGCTTTCACAAATTCCGTTTTGTTTAAGTTTATACCCAGTTTTGCTTCTTGTAATCATTCAAAGTGTTCTGCCAACTGTCCCATGTGATTTTTCCAGAACTGATTTTCTATCACTACATCGCCCAAATGGACTGCGCAGTTTCCTAACCCAGCAGGTTATTGGGAATGAAAGAGTTGGAGTGATTGTGAGAGTGTCAGGGTAACGGTGATAGAGTGAGTGTGAGAGATCAGTTTGACAGTGGCAGAGTGAGTTCGATGGTGTTACGGTGATGTTGATGGAGTGAGTGTAAGGGGGTAGGGTGACATAGATGGAGAAAGTGTGAATGCATCAGAGTACGCGTGTCGGGGTGTATTTGAGGGTGCCTGGTTGACGGTGAAAGAATAAGTGTGAGGGCATCACGGTGATCGTGAGCGGGTCAGGGTGATAGTAAGTGAGTGTGAGGTTGTCAGGGTGTAAATGAGGGAGTGAGTGTGAAAACGTCAGGATAATATTGATGAAGATAGACTGAGTGAGAGGCGGTGAGGCTGACAGTGGCGAAATGATTGTGAGGAGTTTCAGGATGATGGTAACGGAGTGAGAGTGATTGGAGTCAGTGTGACGGTAATGGGGTAACTGCGAAGTGGGCAGACTGATGGTATCGGAGTGATTCTGGGGTGATGAGACTGACACTGAGGGAGGGAGTGCACGGTGATCAGTATGACAGTGGATAGCATGCCACGTGGTCAGGGTGACAACGAGATAGTGACTGTGAAGGGCCTGGGTGACGGCGACGGACTGAGTATGAGGGGTAAAAGTGATACTGGCGGAGTAAGTGTGTAGGTATAAGGGTGAAGGCATGGAGTGCATTTGAAGAGGTCAGAGCAACGGAGAGGAAGCGAGTGTGTTGGATGTCAGGGTGACAGTGATGGAAAATGTGTAAGGGGTTAAAGCTAATGGTCATGGAGTGACTGTAAGGGATTCTTGGTTCCAGACGGGGAGAGAGAGTGAGCGGGTCAGTGTGATGAAGAGCAAATACGTGGGAGTGAGTCAGGGTGACGGTCATGGATTGAATGTGAGATGGACAGTTTGACATTGGGAAGTGATTGTGAGGGATTCAGTCTGATAGCGATGGAACATTTGTGAAGTGGTCAATGTAAACAGAAGGGAAGTGAGTTTGAAGGATCAGTGTGATGGTGCCAGAGTGAATGTGAGGGAGTCAACGTAACGGTCATGGAATGAGTTCGAAGCGTCATTGTGACGTTGACTGTTTGAGATGGAAGGGGCAGGGTGAGTGTGAAGGAGTGAGTGTGAGTGTTCAGACCGATGGTCATGGAGTGAGTGTGAAGGTTTTAGGGTTACAGTGAGGCAGTGAGGGTGTGATGGCAGTGGGACGGTGACAAAATAAGTGTGAGAGTATAGGCTCACGGTGGCGGACGAAGTGCGTGGCGGTGAGAAAGTTAATGTGATGGGTCAAGGTGATGGTGATGACAAGGGCTCAAGGGGTTCAGGGTGACGTTGAATGAGTGAGTGTGAGGAGGTAAGTTTAACCGTGACGGAGTGAGTGTGACCAGGTTAGGCTGACAGTGATGCGGTATATCTGATAGGGGTGAGTGTTACAGTGAGTGTGATGGTGATGGAGTGAGTTCACCAGGGACAGGGTGATGGTAATGGACTGAGTGCAAGTGGATCAGTGTGACAGTGATGGAGGCAGTGTGAGCGGATCAGGATAATGTTGATTGACAGAGCCAGTGGTGGTTGCGGTGACGGTGACGGCGAGAGTTTTTGGTGTCAGGGCAATGGTGCTGGAGTGAGTGCGAGTGGGTCATGGTGATGGTAGTGGAGGAAGTGAGTTTGTCAAGGTGACAGTGACAGAGTGAGTGTGGCAGTGTCAAGTTGATAGTAATGGGGTGAGTGCGAAGGGGTCACCATGGCAGTAACAGTGAGAGATTGACGGGGTCAGGATAAAAGTGATGCAGTGAGTGTGACGGTGTCAAGGTGACGGTGATGAAGTGAGTGAGAGGGAGTGAGCCTGACAGTGACAGACTGAGTGTTAGGGGATTCATAGTGACGGAGACAGAATGAGTGCGTGTTGATGAGGGATTGAGTGTGACGGGGTCAGGGTTACAGTGACAGATTGAGTGCCAGAGCGTCGGACTGACAGTGATGGCGTAAGTGTGATTGGAGTCAGGGTGAAGGTCGTGGAGTGACTGCGAAGTCGTCAAGGAGTCAGGGTTGGAGTGAATGCGAGGGGTCATGGTGACGGTGATGGAGTGAGTGTGAAGTGGTCATGACGATGGTGACAGAGTGAAGGTGAAGGGGTCCGGGAGATAGTGAGGGAATGAGTGTCAGGAGGTCAGGATGAATGCGATGAAGTGAGAGTCAGGATTTCAGGCTAAAAAAAATGATGGAATGAGTTTGAAAATATCAGGTTGACGGTGAGGGAGTGAGCATGAGGGTATCAGTGTGATGGTGATGGTGTGAGTGCGATAGGGACAGCGTGGCAGTGATGGAGTGAGTGTGAGTGGGTCAGGGTGGCAGTGACAGAGTGAATATGATGACCATCGGGGTGACAGTGAGAGAATGCATCTGACGAGATTAGCGTGGTAATGGTGACAGAGTAAGTGCAATGACGTCATTTTTAAAATGACAGCGTGAATGTGAGGGGGTCAGGCTCACAGCGATAGAGTGAGCATGACGGGGGAGTGTGCTGATGATGAAATGAGTGCGAGGGGATCTGGGTTGAAGCGAGGTAATTAATTCATGGAGGTGAATGTGTAGTTGATGGAGTGTGAATGTGAGTCAGTTTCACAGTCACGGAGTGAATGTAAGGGGGAAGGCTGACAGAGGGGAATTGAGTGTAGGGTGGTCCGGGTGATGGTGCCAGAGTGAGTAGGATTGGGTCACTGTGACACTGACGGAGTGAGTGTGAGGGGGTCAGAGTGACAGCAATAAACTGAGTGTGATCGGGTCATTGTGAAGGTGATGGAGTGATTGTGGTGGAGCTATTGTGACAGTCATGGAGTGAATGTGAGAGGTAGGGTGAAATAGGTGGTGTCAGTCTGAGGGAGTCAGAGTGATGGAGATGGCGTGAGTGTGAGGGAGTCAGGGAGGCAATCACGGAGTGAATGTTAGGGGATCAGGAGACAGATGCGTGTGAGTGTGAATGGGTCAAGATAACCGTGACAGAATGAGTGCGAGGAGCTCAAGGTGATATTGAGGAAGGTATTGCAATCGGGTCGCCGTGACAGAGTGTGACGGGATTGCGACAGTTTGATGGAGTCAGTGTGTGAAGTCAGCGTGACAGTTATGGAGTGAGTGTGAGTGTGAAAGTTTGAGTTTGAGGGGTCAGTGTGATGGTGATACAGTGTGTATGAGTGGTTCAGGGTGACTGATGCAGTGATTCTGAGGGTGACAGGTTACCAGTAAATGCAAGGGGGTTTCAGGGTGACAGTGATGGAGTGATTGCAAGGGGAGCAGGGGGACAGTGACTGACTTCATGGGCCATTGTTCATGGTGATGCTGACGGTGTAAGTGTGGGTTTGTCGTGGTAACTGGGATGAAGTTAAGGCGAGGGGATCATGCTGATGGTAACGGAGAAAGACTGAGTGAGGTACGGTGACAGTGACGTAGTGAATGCGCGACTATACTGTTGATAGTGACTGAATGACGGTAAGGGATTCAGTGTGACAGTAACGTGGTGAGTATGAGGTGGTCAGCGTAACGGTCAAGGAGTGAGTGTGAGGTGAAAAGGGTAACGATAATAGAGTGAGTGCCACTGTGTTAGGGTGACGGTGATGGAGAAAATGCGTGGAGGGTCAGAGTGACAGTGACAAAGATATTGTGAGGGGGTCAGGGTGACATTGAGGGAGTGAGAGCAAAGAGATCAGTATGAATGTGACGGAATGAGTGTGACGGAGTCAATATGACAGTCATGGAGTGTGTATGAGATGGTCTTGTTGAAAAGGTGAGTGCAGGGGAACAACATGCCAGTGATGGAGTGAGTGTGAGGGGTTAAGGGTGACAGCAAGGGATTGAGAGTAAATGGGGTCAGTGTGAATGTGATGGAGTCCGTGTGTGGAATCAGTGTGACAGTTATGGAGTGAGTGTGGGCAAGTACGTTGAAAGGGAAGTGAGAGGGTGTCATGATGACGGTGACAGAGTGAGTATGAGGGGTCATGGTGATGGAAATAGAGTTAGTGTGTGTGGCTCAGCGTAACGGTGACAGAACTATTGTGAGGGGGTAAGGCTGATGGTGACGGGATGAGTATGATGGAGTCAGGACAATGAAGAAGGAGTGAGTGTGAGTGACTCAGGGTGACAGAGGAGGAATGAGTGTGAGAGGGTCAGGGTGACAAAGATAGAGTGAGTGTGAGTGAGTCAGGATGACAGTGGAGAGTGCGTGTGAGCAGGACAGGGTGATATTGATGGAACTAGTGCGGGGGGCGAATGGCAGTGAGGGAGATAGAGCGAGGGCGTCAAAGTGACAGTGACAGAGTGAGTGCGAGAGGTCTAGCTTACAATAAAAGACTGTGTGTGAGAATTCAGTCGGACGGTAATTAAGTGCGTATGAGGGAGTCAAGTAGACGGTGATGGAGTGAGTGTGAGGGAGTCTGGCTTACAATAAAAGACTGACTGTGGGGTTCACTGTGACTGTAATGTAGTGAGTATGGGGGGGTCAGGGTGAAGTTAATGAAGTGTATGTGAGGGGATCAGGGTGACTGTGACAGTGTCAGTGTGGGGGCTTATGGTAATGGGGATAAAGTGAGGGCGAGTGTACCACGGTGACAGTTATGCAAAAAGATTGAAGGGATCACCGTGACAGTGATGTTATAACTGCGAGAGGGTACGGGTGACGGGGACCGGAGTACAAGGGTTCAGGATGACGATGACGGAATGAATTCACGGGGTAATGGTGATAGCAAGTGTTAATGTGAGGTGACAGGGTGGATGGTGTCGTGGTAAGTATGAGTTAGTCAGCGTACAGTCATGGAGTGAGTGTGAGGGGAAAAGGGTAATGTTGATGGAGACAGTGAGAGGGGACTGTGACAGTGACAGAGTGAGGGTAATGTGTTAAGGGTGACAGTGACGGAGTGAGTGTGAGGGGAGTAGGGTAACAGTTTTGGCGTCAGTGTGAGGGGCTTTGTGTGACGATGAAGGAGCAGTGTGAGAGGATCATGGTGATGTTGCCTGAGAGAGTATGAGGGATTCAGTCTAGCGATGATGCCGTGCATGTGAGGAGCTTAGCGTGATGTTGACGGACTGAGTGAGAGCGAGGGGGCTGAGTAACGGTGACTGAGTGACTGTGAGATGGACAGGATAAGGGTGATGCAGTGGGGGTGAGAGTGTCAGAGCGATTGTGATGGAGTAATGGGAAATAGTCAGCATTACGGTGACAGCGTGAGTGCGACGGGGTCAGGGTAAAGTAATGGATTGAATCTGAGGGGTGTCAGATTGATGGTAATGGAGGCATTGTGAAGGCGTCAGTGTGACATTGATGGAGTGAATGTGAGTTAGTTAGCGTGATGGATACGGTGTGAGTCCCATGGTGTTAGGCTGAGTCGTGAGTATGAAGCGGTTAGAGTCATGGTAACGGTTTGAGTTTGTGGAGGTCAGGGTGGCTGTGATGAAGTAAGCGTGAGGTAATCAGGGTGACGAGAACAGAGTGAGTTTGAGGTGTGTTGGAGTTACGGTGAATGAATGAGTGTGGTGGGGCAATTGTGCCAGACACAGAGTGAATGTGAGGGTATCAGAAAGACGGTGACTGAGTAAGAGCAAAGGGTTAATTTTGATTGTGAATGGCTGAGTGAAAGGGGTTTTGAGAAGATTTACAGCTCAGGTTGAAGTTCTGGATGTAGGTTTGCTCACTGAGCTGGATGGCTCATTTCCAGACGTTTCGTCACCAGACTAGTTAACATCTTCAGTGGCCTCCGGCAAAACGCTATTGATAATTCCTGGTTTCTATATGGTTCGTTTTTCGGTTGGAGATGTCATTTCCTGAGGTGAAGTCACTTCATGTTCTTTTTCGAAAGAGGAAGTAGATGGGGTCGAACTCGATGTATCCAGCAAGGGATCAGTTTGATGATGATGAAGTGAGCGGGAATCAGGTGACTGTAACGGAGAAAGTGGGAGCGGGTAAGAGTGACAATGATTAAGTAAACGTTAGGAAACCAGGGTGATCGTGACGGTGTAAGTTTGAGGATGTCAGTGTGATGTTGATGAAGTGAGTGCGAGGTGGTCAGATTGACGGTGTTGGTGTGAGTGAGAAGGAGAAGGGGTGAAATTCCTGCAGTTATTGAGAGGGTGTCCACGTGACAGTTGCGGAGTGAGTGCGAGTGGGTCATGCCGACCGTGTCAGAGTGAGTGAGGTGGGACAATCTGCCAGTGACAGAGTGACTGTGTTGTGACCTAGGAACAGTGGGAGAGACAGCGGTGGTGACGTGGAGAACAAGAGGGGGCCGGGAAGGTAACGAAACTGCGAAAATACTTACCTTCGAGGCCCACAGCCTTTTCCCGGCCCGGAAGGAGCAGGAGACACAGCGGAGATGGCGTCGAGACCAGAAGGGTGTCGGGATGGTAAGGAAACAGCTGAAATACTTACCGTTGAAGCCCACACTCTCTTTCCTGTCCGGAAGAAGTGGGAAACAGAGGAGATGATGTGGAGACCAAGAGGTTGCTGGGAAGGTGAGGAAACTGCTGAAATAATTACCTTTGAAGCCCACAGCCTTTAACCTGTTTGTAACAAGCAGAAAATACAGTGGAGTTGACGTGGATGCCAGGAAGGTGCCGGGAAGGTAAGGAAACTGCTGAAATATTGACCATCGAAGTCCAAAGCATTTTCCTGTACGGCAGCAGCGGGAGACACAGCGAAGGTGATGTGGAGACCAGGAGGATGCCACGAAGG
>NW_025210209.1:17591-18758 GCF_004010195.1 Chiloscyllium plagiosum
TGGTTTTCTTTGGAAGAAAAGAAGATTGAGGGGGGACCAGTTGGAGGTCTACGAAATCAGGAAAGGTATAGACGGGCGAGATAGAGATAAGCTTTTTCTCAGGTTAAGGGATTCAATAACGAGAGGTCGCGCATTCATGGTGAGTGGTTGAAACTTTTAAGGGGCATACAAGCAGCAAGTACTTCCCACAGTGGTTGTTTGGTGTCTGGAACGCGTTGCCACAGACGTAGTAGAGGTAGGCACGATAGATTCATTTCAGGTGCGTCTGGACAGATGCATGAGTAGGTGGGGAGCAGAGGGATGCAGATGCTTAGTAATTGGACGACAGGTTGAGACAGCAGATTTCGATTGGCTCAGGCTCTGAGGGCCGAAGGGCAGTTCCATGGCTGTAATTTCCTTTGATCGTTGTGTGATGGTAATGGAGTGAGTATGAGGGGATCAGGGTGAACGTTGAAGAGTGACTAAGAATGTGGCAGGGTGACATTGACAGAGTGAGTGTGATGTGATCAGGGTGACGGTGACTGAGTGAGTTTGAGGGGATCGGGGACAGTGACGGAGTGAATGTGAGAGGATCGGGGGATTGGGAAGAGTACTGTGAGTGGACCAGGGTAACGGTAGCTCAGTGAGTGCGAGGGATTCAATCTAATGATAATTGAGTGAGTGCGAGGAGATAAGCATGATGTTGACCGACTGAGTGCCTTGGGCTAATGTTTAAAAGACGTAGTCAGAGTGAGGGGAACTGAGTGACGGTGACTGATTAAGTATGAGATGCACTTTGTAACGGTGATGGAGTGAGTGTGAGGAGGTTAGAGCGACGGTAATGGAGTTAATGTCAGGTGGTCAACGTTATAGTGATGAAGTGAGTGTGAGGGACATAGTGTGGTGGCGATTGCATGAGTCCCATGGTGGCAGGCTGAGCACAAAGTGTGATGGGGTCACAGTGATGGTGACGGACTGAGTGTGAGTAGTTCAGGGTGATGGTACTGGAGTGCGTGCGAGGCGGTCAGTGTGACTGTAATGGAATGAGTGTGAGGGATTTCAGAGAGCCGGTGACTGAGTGAGTATGGGGGAAATTGTGCCGCCACAGAGTGAATATAAGGGGGTCAGAAAAGCAGTGATGGAGTGAGAGCCAGTGGGTCAGTTTGGCGTAGATGATACTGACTGTTC
>NW_025210210.1:0-1199 GCF_004010195.1 Chiloscyllium plagiosum
CTCTCTGCAACCTACTACATCCACAACTCCACCGACCTTAGTGTCATCCGCAAAATTACTACCCCACCCTTCTAAGCCCTCATCCAGGTCATTTATAAAAATGATCAACAGCAGTGGACCCAACACCAACCCTTGCAGTATGCCGCTAGTAATTGGACACCAAGATGAACATGTTCCATCAACTGCAACCCTCTGTTTTCTTTCAGCAAGCCAATTACTGATCCAAACTGCTATGTCTCCCACAATCCCATTCCTCCGCATTTTGTATAAGAACCTACTGTGGGGAAACTTATTGAACGCCTTGCTGAAATCCATGTACACCACATCGACCGGTTTATTCTCATCTACCTGTTTGGTCACTTTGTCAAAAAACTCAATGAGATTTGTTAGGCACGACCTACCCTTCACAAAACCGTGCTGACTGTCCCTGATTAGATTATTCTTTTCTAGGTGTTTATAAATCTTATCTCTTATAACCTTTTCCAACACTTTACCAACAACTGAAGTGAGACTCACTGGACTGTATTACCAGGGTTGTCTCTACTACCCTTTTTGAACATTTGCTATCCTCCTCAGGCAATATTCCTGTTGATAATGATGATTTGAAGATCAATGCCAAAGGCTTGGCAATCTCTTCCCTTGCTTCCCAGAGGATCTTAGGATAGATCCCATCCACCCCAGGGGACTTGTCTATTTTCACACTCTGCAGTATTTCTAATACCTCTTCCTTGTGAACCTCAATCTCTTCTAGTCTTGATGCAAGTATCTCTGTATCTTCCTCGCCAAGATTTTCATTTTCTATAGTGAACACTGTCGAAAAATATTTATTTAGTGCTTCCCCTATCTCCTCTGACTCCACACACAATTTCCCACTATTATCCTTGATTGGCCCTTTTTTAACTCTCGTCATTCTTTTGTTCCTGACATACCTGTGGAAAGCCTTAGGGCTAACCCTGAACCGATCCGCCAACAACTTCTCATGTCACTTCCTGGCTCTTCTGAGCTCTCTTTTTAGGTCTTTTGTGACTTCCTTGTAACCCTCAAGCGCCCTAACTGAGTTTTCACATTTTGTCCTAACATAAGCCTTCTTCTTCTTGACCAGGGATTCCACTTCCTTAGTAAACCATGGCTCACGCGTTCTATATCTTCCTCCCTGCCTGACAGGTACATACTTATCTAGGACACACAGGAGCTTTTCC
>NW_025210210.1:1856-7570 GCF_004010195.1 Chiloscyllium plagiosum
AAGTTTTTGTTGCAAACTTTTCGTCCCCTGGCTAGGCGACATCATCAGTGTTTGGGAGCCTCCTGCGAAGCGCTTCTTTGATGCTTCCTTCGGTGTTTATAGTGGTCTGTCCCTGCTGCTTCCGGTTGTCAGTTTCAGCTGTCCGCTGTAGTGGTTGGTATATTGGGTCCAGGTCGATGTGTTTGTTGATGGAGTTTGTGGATGAATGTTGGGTCCAGGTCGATGTGTTTGTTGATGGAGTTTGTGGATGAATGTTGGGTCCAGGTCGATGTGTTTGTTGATGGAGTTTGTGGATGAATGTTGGGTCCAGGTCGATGTGTTTGTTGATGGAGTTTGTGGATGAATGTTGGGTCCAGGTCGATGTGTTTGTTGATGGAGTTTGTGGATGAATGTTGGGTCCAGGTCGATGTGTTTGTTGATGGAGTTTGTGGATGAATGTTGGGTCCAGGTCGATGTGTTTGTTGATGGAGTTTGTGGATGAATGCCATGCCTCTAGGAATTCCCTGGCTGTTCTCTGTCTGGCTTGCCCTATGATCGTAGTGTTGTCCCAGTCGAATTCATGTTGCTTGTTGTCTGCGTGTGTGGCTACTAAGGACAGCTCGGCGAACAGAACCACAATAGCTTTAGTGAATTTCCCACCCAGGATATTGGTACCCTTCTGGATTAGATAGAAGACCATCCTGCTTGTAGAGGTCCCACCTACCCCAGAAAGAGCTCCAATTATCAAAAAACCCGAAACCCTCCATCCTGCACCATCCCTGTAGCCACGTGTTCAACTCCTTTCTCTCCCTATTCCTCACCTCACGAGCACATGGCACGGGCAGCAAACCAGAGAAAACAACTCTGTTTGTCCTAGCTCTAAGCTTCCATCCTAGCTCCCTGAATTTCTGCCTCAAGTCCCCATCTCTCTTCTGACCTATGTCGTTGGTGCCAATGTGGACCACGACTTGGGGCTGCTCTCCCTTCCCCCAAAAGGATCCCAAAAACATGATCAGAGACATCACGGACCCTGGCACCCAGGAGGCAACACACCAACCGTGGTTCTCTCTCGTCCCCACAGAACCTCCTATCCGTCCCCCTAACTATCGATGACTGCTCTGCTCCTCTTCCCCCTTCCCTTATGAGCAGCAGGTGCCCCTCTAATTTCCCCTGGTAAGTCATCCCCTCCAACAATATCCAAAACAGTATACTTATGGTTGAGGGGAATGGCCACAGGGGATCACTGCACTGCCTGTCTGTTCCCTTTCTGTCCCCTAACTGTCACCCATCTGTCTTATTCTTTTATCTGGGGAGTGACTACCTCTCTGTAAGTTCTGTCAATTACCCCCTCTGCCTCCCAAATGATCCAAAGTTCTTCCAACTCCAGCTCCAGTTCCCTAACACGGTTTTCAAGGAACTTGTGTTGGGTGCACTTCCCACAGATGTAGTCAGCAGGGACACTAGTGGTGACCCTTACTTCCCACATTGTTCGGAGGAACATTCCACTGCCTTACACTCCATTCCCACTGGGGTTAGGGACAGGAACACTGTGCCTGAGAGTGTGGTGAAGGCAAGATCAATTGAGGGGTTAGGATTAGGAACATAGTGTCTGAGAATGTAGGGGAAGCAGGTTCACAGAGTCCTACAGCATGGAGACAGGGACGTTGGCCCAAACTGGTCTGTGCCAACCAAAATGGCTATCCATGCTCACCATATTTCCCTGGACTTAGCCGATATCTTTGTAAACTTTTCCAACGCATGTATTTGTCCAAATGCTTTTTAAGTGTTGTCGAGCATGGGGTTGGTGTCTTGAACACAATGCCTGAGAGTGTGGGGGAGGCAGGGTTGATAGAGGATTTAAGGTCTGAACATGCTGCCTGAGAGGGTAGGAGAAGCAGGTTTGATGGAAGAGTTAGGGTCTGAAACATACTGCCTGAAAGAGCAGTGAGAGCAAGTTCAATCAGGAGCTTGTGCAGTGGAATTGGACAAAAATGGAAACAATATGGCATTACCTCAGTACTAACCTCTGATAGTGCGGCACTCCCTCAGTAGTGATCCTTCCAACAGAGCAGCACACCTTCAGTACTGACCTTCTGACAGTGCAGCACTCCCTCAGTACTGACCCTCCAACAGTGCAGCACTCCTTCAGTATAGACCCTCAGTTGCTGTCTTCCCTGTAAATCAATCTGGCCTGTTAACCTTCACTGATTTGAAACTCATTTCATTGTAATTCTCCTTATGAAAGTTAAACGCACTTGATTATGACCCAAATTACTCATTTCCAGATCGAATATGATATTGTCTCATGGTGTAACTGCTCCTTCCGCAAAGAGTTTTCACTCAGAGGTCCTCCCTTGAATGTGCTCCATTCCCATATTCAGATCCAGTATAAAACACAATAAGAACATAAGGATCAGGAGTAGGCCAACTGGCCCTTTGAGCTTGCTCTATCATTCAGTAAGGTTATGGGTGATCTTTTCATGGCCTCAGCCCCACTAACCTGCCCTCTCACTAGAAGCCTTAATTCCTTCACTGTTCAAAATGTTATTTTTCTTAGTTTAAAAAATACTCAATGAGGAAACCTCAGCTATTTTATTAGGCAGGGACTTCCACAGATTCACAACAATCTGAGTGAAAAAAGTTCCTTCTCAATTCAGTCGTAAATCTGCTAATTGTGAGGTGATGCCCTCTTGTTCAATTTCACCTGCTAATACCTCTCTATTTTTATCTCTTCCCTACATAATTTGATAAGTTTCTATAAAATCCCTCCTCAATCTTCTAAATTTCAATGAATATAATCACAGTCAACTAAATTTCTCATCATAATCCAAACCTATCAACTCCAGAATCAATTCAATAAACCTCCTCTGCGTCCCTCTCGTGCCAGTACATCCTTTCTCAAGTATGGAGGCCAAAACTGCACACAGTACTCCAGGTGGGGCCTCACCGGTACCCTATACAGCTACAACATTACCTCCGTGCTTTTAAACTTAATCCCTTTAGCAATGAAGGGCAAAATTCTTAATTACTTATTGTACCTGCAAACCAATCTTTTGTGAATCATGCAGAAGGACACCCAGGTCCCTATACACTGCAGCATCTTGCAATATTTTATTCATTCAAATAGCTGTCATTTTTACTGTTACTCCTATCAACATGGATAACTTCTTATTTTTTAGCATTGTACTCCATTTGCCAGATCTCTGCCCACTCACTTAGACTATCTATGTTCCTCTGCAAACTTTCACAGTCCTCTGCACATTTTTCTCTACCATGCATCTTAATGTCATCTGCAAACTTTCACACACCATGCATGGTCCCCAACTCCAAATCATTCGTGTAAATTGTTAATAATTGCAGTCACAACACTGATTCTTGAGGCACACCACTAGTCTTGGTCACCAACCTAAAAAAACGCTCATTTATCCCCATTCTTCGCTTGCTGTTAGTTAACCAATCCTCTATTCATGCTAATAGATCATGCTATTAATGCCTGTAATGCCACATATCTTTATCTCATTTAGCAGACTTTTCTGTGGCATCTTGTCAAATACATTTTGGAAATCTTTATGAACCATATCTACTGGGTTCCTGCTCTCCACGGTGCTTGTAATGTCTTCTTAGAATTCCAGTAAATTAGTTAAGGATGTCTTGCCTTTTCATGAACCCATGCTGCATCTTATCCAATGGGACAATTTCTATCCAAGTGTTTTGCTAGTTCCTCCTTGATAATAGATTTAAGTATTTTCCCCACAACAAAAGTTAACCTGCCTATAATTCCCCACCTTTTGTCCACTCCCGTTTGTAAACAGTGGTGACCCATTTGCTGTGTTCCAATCTGCCAGAACTGCCCTAAAGTCCAGCGAATTTTGGAAAATAACCTCAAATTTATTTGCTATTTCTCCCTCTATCACTTCTAGTATTCTGAGATGCATTCCATTAGGACCAGGATACTTGTCTACCTTTAGCTCCATTAGCTTGTCCAACACTACCTCCTTCATACTAATGATCGTTTCTAAGTTCTCACCTACCTCAGTCTCCTTGTCAATTGCTGCTATGTTATTCTTGTACTCCACTGTGAAGACTGAAAAAAAAGTTCAATGTTTCAGACATTTCCTCATATCCCATTGTTAAATCCCAATCCTCATCCTCGAAAAGACAAATACTGACCTTAGTCACTGCTTTCATTTTATATTATAGAAACCTTTGCTATCTGTCTTTTTATATTCTGAGCTAGTTTACTCTCACAATCTACTTTACTTTTCTTTATAGCTTTTTGTGGCTTTCGGTTGACCTTTGAAGTTTTTCCAATCTTCTAGCTTCCCGCTGGTCTTTGCCACTTTATATACCTTTTCTTTCAATTTGACAGCCTCCATTATTTCCTGAGGCATCTATGGCAAATTGCCCCTTTTCCTACCGTTCTTCGTTTTCACTGGCCTGTATTTTTGCTGAACACTTTGAAAAATTGCTTTGAAAGCCCTCTACCATTCGTCAGCTGTCCCACCATAAAGTCTTTGCTTCCAGTGTAATTTACCCAGTTACTTCTCACTGTATTCCATGAGATCGAGCCTTGCTAACCAGTCTCCCGTGGGGAACTTTGTCGAACGCCTTACTGAAGTCCATGCAGACCACGGTGCACCACTCTGCCCTCATCAATCCTCTTTGCTACTTATTCAAAAAACTGAATGAATATTGTGAGACATGATTTCCCATGCACAAAGCTATGTTGACTATCCCTAATCAGTCTTTGCCTTTCCAAATACATGCACATCCTGTCCCTCAGGACTCCCTCCAACAACTTGCCAACCACTGACGTTAGGCTCACTTGTCTTTGTTTCCCTGGCTTGTCCTTAGCACCTTTCTTAAACAGTGGCATCACGTTGATCATTCCACTGCAACAGAGATTAACTTCCTCCTTCGGTGTTTTTCTGAAGTGTATCCCTTTAGCTCCATTATTGACTCACTGACCTGTAATTCTCTGGCCAATTAGATTAGATTAGATTACATTACAGTGTGGAAACAGGCCCTTCGGCCCAACAAGTCCACACCGACCCGCCGAAGCGCAACCCACCCACACCCCTACATTTACCCCTTACCTAAGGCTACAGGCAATTTGGCAAGGCGAATTCACCTGACCTGCACATCTTTTGGACTGTGGGAGGAAACCGGAGCAGCCGGAGGAAACCCACGCAGACATGGGGAGAACGTGCAAACTCCACACAGTCAGTCGCCTGAGGCAGGAATTGAACCCGGGTCTCTGGCGCTGTGAGGCAGCAGTGCTAACCACTGTGCCACCGTGCAGCCCACTGCCACCGTGCCGCCCACAAATCTCCACACCATTCCTATAATGTGAATCATGTTAGCTGTACCCCAGAACTCTGGTACATAACCTGTAGCCAGCATTGTCTCAAACATTCAGGACAAGTTCCCTATAATTTCATCCGTCATCTCCCCTACCAGCCTGGTATATACCTCAGCATGAAGCTGTGCCCACGTTAAATTCCAGCAAAACATCCAACATCTTTGGCTTTATACATCATACCATTTCAGAACTTCACAGTACACCTTGTTTAAATGTGAGCTTCATTCTTCCTTCTGTCGAGTAAGAACATATTTGAAGTATTAATGTAAGTCTCTGACAATGTCATCTGTCTTCACGCACAGTTCATTCCCTTCTTCCTGAATACATCCACCTCTTTCCCTAAGAATTTTTATCTTAATCATACACTTGTTTT
>NW_025210210.1:7924-10084 GCF_004010195.1 Chiloscyllium plagiosum
TACTCCACTGTGAAGACTGAAAAAAAAGTTCAATGTTTCAGACATTTCCTCATATCCCATTGTTAAATCCCAATCCTCATCCTCGAAAAGACAAATACTGACCTTAGTGACTGCTTTCATTTTATATTATAGAAACCTTTGCTATCTGTCTTTTTATATTCTGAGCTAGTTTACTCTCACAATCTACTTTACTTTTCTTTATAGCTTTTTGTGGCTTTCGGTTGACCTTTGAAGTTTTTCCAATCTTCTAGCTTCCCGCTGGTCTTTGCCACTTTATATACCTTTTCTTTCAATTTGACAGCCTTCATTATTTCCTGAGGCATCTATGGAAAATTGCCCCTTTTCCTACCGTTCTTCGTTTTCACTGGCCTGTATTTTTGCTGAACACTTTGAAAAATTGCTTTGAAAGCCCTCTACCGTTCGTCAGCTGTCCCACCATAAAGTCTTTGCTTCCAGTGTAATTTACCCAGTTACTTCTCACTGTATTCCATGAGATCGAGCCTTGCTAACCAGTCTCCCGTGGGGAACCTTGTCGAACGCCTTACTGAAGTCCATGCAGACCACGGTGCACCACTCTGCCCTCATCAATCCTTTTTGCTACTTATTCAAAAAACTGAATGAATATTGTGAAACATGATTTCCCATGCACAAAGCTATGTTGACTATCCCTAATCAGTCTTTGCCTTTCCAAATACATGCACATCCTGTCCCTCAGGACTCCCTCCAACAACTTGCCAACCACTGACGTCAGGCTCACTTGTCTTTATTTCCCTGGCTTGTCCTTAGCACCTTTCTTAAACAGTGGCATCACATTGATCATTCCACCGCAACAGAGATTAACTTCCTCCTTCGATGTTTTTCTGAAGTGTATCCCTACTACAGATGATTGACTCACTGACCTGTAATTCTCTGGCCAATCTCCACACCATTCCTATAATGTGAATCATGTTAGCTGTACCCCAGAACTCTGGTACATAACCTGTAGCCAGCATTGTCTCAAACATTCAGGACAAGTTCCCTATAATTTTATCCGTCATCTCCCCTACCAGCCTGGTATATACCTCATTCAGCATTAAGCCGTGCCCACGTTAAATTCCACCAAAACATCCAACATCTTTGGCTTTATACATCATACCATTTTAGAACTTCACATTTGAAGTATTAATGTAAGTCTCTGACAATGTCATCTGTCTTCACGCACAGTTCATTCCCTTCTTCCTGAATACATCCACCTCTTTCCCTAAGAATTTTTATCTTAATCATACACTTGTTTTTTTTAAATCTTGGGATTTAATAATAGAATATCATTTCTTGTCCTATGTCATCAATTACAGAAGTACAGGCGTACAGTGGCTGCTTTATTGGTGTCATCTTCGGCACAAGTGCCAAGCCAGAAATCGTTCAGTGTTAATATAGCGTAAAAAAACCCGCATAAATTGGTATGGAAGAGTGAAAAATTCCTGAATTATAACAAATGACGTTAAGCATATAAGTTCCAAACCAAGCAGGAGGCCACACTGCCTCCATCTGCTGCCATCATTCCAGGACTCACACCGTCGCTGCTCTGAGAATCGCCCAGTCGCTACACTGCCAGTGCAGACTCGGCCCATGTTTGTTTCACCACAGGACTCAGCCCGTGTTTGTTCCACCACAGGACTCAGCCCATGTTTGTTCCACCACAGGACTCGGCCCATGTTTGTTCCACCACAGGACTCGGCCCATGTTTGTTCCAGCACAGGACTCGGCCATTGTTTGTTCTACCACAGGTCTCAGCCCCTTTCTTCCACCACAGGACTCAGCCCCTTTGTTCCACCACAGGACTCAGCCCGTGTTTGTTCCACCACAGGTCTCAGCCCGTGTTTGTTCCACCACAGGACTCAGTCCGTGTTTGTTCCACCACAGGACTCAGCCCATGTTTGTTCCACCACAGGACTCGGCCCATGTTTGTCCCACCACAGGACTCGGCCCATGTTTGTTCCACCACAGGACTCGGCCCATGTTTGTTCCACCACAGGACTCGGCCCATGTTTGTTCCACCACAGGATTCAGCCCCTTTGTTCCACCACAGGACTCAGCCCATGTTTGTTCCACCACAGGACTCGGCCCATGTTTGTTCCACCACAGGATTCAGCCCCTTTGTTCCACCACAGGACTCAGCCC
>NW_025210210.1:13495-16844 GCF_004010195.1 Chiloscyllium plagiosum
TACCAATATACTTTCTGTCCATTTCCTCATTTCCATAATTTCTAATTCATTACATAGACCACCATTCTTCTCCATCCCTAATTGTCCTTTAATTGAATTGCTAGCTGCAACGTTCAGACGACTAGGGATAGTCAACACAATTTTGTGAAGTGTAGGTCGTCACTCACAAACATTATTGCGTTCTTTGAGAAGGTGACTAAACAGGTGGTTGAGAGCAAAGTGGTTGACATAGTGTATATGGATTTCTGTAAATGTTTGATAAGGTTCCCCATGGTATGCTATTGCACAAAATACGGAGGCATGAGATTGTCGGTGATTTAGTGGTTTGGATAAGAAATTGGCTAGCTGGAAGAAGACAGAGGGTGGTCATTAACGGGAAATGTTCATCCTGGAGTTCAGTTACTAGTGATGTACCACAACGATCTGTTTTGGGGCCAATGCTATTTGTCATTTTTATAAATGCCCTGGATGAGGGCGTAGAAGGATGGGTTAGTAAATTTGTGGATGGAACTAAGGACAGTGGAGTTGTGGATAGTGCTGAAGAATGTTGCAGGTTACAGACGGGCATAGATGAGCTGAAGAGCTGGTCTGAGAGGTGGCAAATTGAGTTTAATGAGAATAAGTGTAAGGTGACTGACTTTTGATGGAGCAACAGGAATAAAGAGTACTGGGCTAATGTTATGATTCTTGGTAGTGTCAATGAGCAGAGAGATCTTGGAGTCCATACACATCGATCCCTGAAAGTGGCCATCCAAGTTGATCAGGTCGTTAAGAAGGCAGACGGTGTGTTTGGTTTTATTGTTAGAGGAACTGCGTTTTGGAATCACGAGGTCATGTTGCAGGTGGACAAAACTCTGGTGCAGCTGCACTTGGAGTATTGCAAACAGTTCTGGTCACCGCATTATAGGAAGGATGTGAAAGCTGACGAAATGTCTCAGAGAAAATTTATTAGGATGTTGCCTGGTATTGAGGGAAGGTCTTATGGGGAAAGGCTGATGACATTGATACTGCTTTCCTTAGAGAGAATACGGTAAAGAGGTGAATTAATTGAGACATATAAGATAATCAGAGGGTGAGATAAGGTGGATAGGGAGAGTCTTTCCTCGGATGGTGATGGCTGGCATGGTGGGACGTAGCTTTTGAATTGACGGGAATGGATGTAGAATAGATGTCAGAGGTAGTTTCTTTAATCAGAGAGTAGTACGGGAATGGAACGCCCTACCTTCAACAGAAAGAGACTCACCAACTTTAAAGGTATTTAAATATTCATTGCATAAACATATGGATGAAAACGGAATAGCATAGGTTAGATGGCCTTCAGATTAATTCCACCGTATGGCACAATCTCGAAGTCTAAAAGGCCTGTGCTAACTTGTCTATGTTCTATGTATGACTGTTGAGAGGTCAACACACTATTAACATTCTGAAGTTGCATGGGTGCTATAACAGTTAAGTAAGGTAGATTATCTTCCCAAACATTGAAATATATATTTTTTTATTTACGAAAATCCAACATGTGAACAGCCCTCCCATATTTGTTATCAGTAGAAAGTGAAATGGAAATCTAAGTGTATCCTACTGTGCTGATCTGCAATTTCCTTCTCTTCCAAAGCATCAGAGTTGAAAAGCCAGGCGCTTGAAATGGCCAAACAGGTCAGGCAGTTTCCGAGGTGCAAGAGAATCGACGTTTCGAGCAGGACCCTTCCTCATGGCCTCCAAAGTTTTTCAATTTTGACAGTGCCCTATGTTTGAAAAAATTCATTCATGTCTATCAAATGCTGCAGAATTCCTGGTCATGAACGTTGGAGATCAACAAGCAAGCCACTGCTGCTCACGAATGACACATACAAGAAAGAAATCACTCAGCACCACTTTGATGGATTTTCAGCTCAAATTTATCGGTATCCACATCAAAATTACTTCTGGCATATCTCAGACGTTTGTAGTATGAACAATCTTTTGTCAAACATGCTTAACTTCACATTGCATCAGAGAATTTTGAGGTGAAAATGTGCTGAGAATAACCGATTAAATCATCCCATAATGTTTGGAGGTATTCCTTCAGGAAATGTTTTGGAAGTCTGAAAATGGTTCAGTTCTGCATTGTCTCTGTCACCTCCCATCCATATTGAAACGAGAATGGTACGTTCCTCGCCTGCAGGATCAAACTTTATTCATTAGGTCTCAATTCTATCCTATCCGGAGAGGAAATTAATAAATTACGTATCACTGTATGAAACGGCATTGTCAAAGTTTGCCTTGCATCTAGAAGTGAATCGTTTCATAAAGTAATACCATGTACTTATGTTGGTGGGAAATGTTTCTGTCTTCTCTCCGAGCCTCCTGTCAAACTTTAAAAGCAAAGGCATCTACAATTGTCGTCATTCAGACATAATTTTTGTTTCAATAGAATACTCCTGCATTTCCCAATGAAAATAAAGGGATTTCTTTAGTCTAACAAGGTTCTAGACCTCAAAGTTGTGCGGAAAGGGAAACAGACTTTCTCAACTATAGTCTAGAGATACAACGTCAATCTGACTCTGAAGCATGCCACATTTTGTTAGTGCGACTGCACTGGGGGGTGGTGGGTGGGTGGGGGAGATTTTGTACAATTATTAAATGAAAATCATTGCTTTATTGAAGACAGTTCAGGGATAGTTCAGTAGCAAAACTGCCGACAAGGAGGGATTGTTTTCTGAGCAAAGCTTGAAGAGATTGTGATTCTACTCGCAGAATCACACCAGTGGAAACAGACCATTTTGGTACAATCAATCCATGCCAAAGACGTTCCCAAACTAAACTGCCCAGTTTGCCTGCGCTTGGTCTATATCCCTCCAGAACCTTCCGATTCACAAATGATGCAAATATCTTTAACTACACATATTATTTTCTCTGAATGCTCACTACACACACGAACAACTCTCTTCAATTTGCCCCTTACTTCCTTTTATAAATCTTCTCTCACCTTCAAAATGCGGCCGCTCGTTTTGGACTCTCAGGAAAATGCCCTTGTCATTCACCTTATCTATGACCCTTATGATTGTACAAAACATAATATGGTCACCCTTTAGCTCCGACCAGTGAAAACATTCCCAGTGTTCCCAATTTAGTTTTATAAATCAAACCCTTCATTCCCACAACGTGCTGATAAATCTTTTCTGTACGCTCTCTAGTTCAATAACATCTTTCCTATAACAGGATTACCAGAACGGCACACAGTTTTGAGAGATGATCTGGTTGAAAAACACAAAGAAACTCCAGGGCATAACAATGTAAATACTGAGAGGATGTTACCACTTTATGAGAATTCCTGGGAACAATGAGCACAGTATCAGAATTACAGAGAGCC
>NW_025210210.1:17653-18760 GCF_004010195.1 Chiloscyllium plagiosum
CTGGTATAATTACAACATTTCAAAGGCATTTGAATGGGTTTATGAACAGAAAGGCTTTAGTGGGATGTGGGCCAACTGCTGGCAAATGGGTCTAGGTTAATTTATGATGTCTGGTCGGCTTGGACAAGTTGGACTCTAAGGTCACACTGGAGGTGTACAAAACCCCAGTACGGCCACACGTTGTGCACTGTTCTGATCACTGCATTTTTGGAAGGCTGTGGAAGCATTGCAAACGGTTCAGAGGAGATTTAACAAAATATTGCCTGATATGGAAGGAATGCCTTCTGAGGAAAGGCTGAGGGACTTGTGGCTCTTCAGAGAGAAGAAGGTTGAGAGGTGACTTAATTGAGATATTTAAGATAATCGGGGGTTCGATATGGTGGATAGTGAGACCCTTTCTTCCTTGGATGGAGATGGCCAGCAAGGGTGGTGGTGGTGGTAGGGGTGGGGGGGCATTGCGGGCTGATAGATATAGGACAGATGTCAGAGGCAGTTTCTTTACTCAGATAGCAGTCGGGGCGTTAAATGCACTGCCTGCAACAGTAGTAGACTCACCAATTCTAAGAACATTCAAATGGATATTGGATAAACGTATGTACGAAAATTGAATAGTGAGGGTAGATAGGCTTTAGATTTGTCCACACGTCCATGTAACATGGAGGATCGAAGGGCCTGTAATGTGCTGTAATGTCTTATGTGCTATGTTCAATGTTTTAAGATTGAGATTAGGAGGAACGTCTTCTCTCAGATATTTGTGGGTCTTTGGAAGGATTTGTCAGAGAGAACTGTCGGAGCACAGGCTTTGGGCATGTTTAAGAATGAAATAGATAGATTCCTGACACGTAGGGGAAGCAAGGTGAAAGGACAAAAAAGTGGACATGACGAATGTCAGATGGGTCATGATCTTATAGAATAGCAAAATAGGCGGGAAGAGTTGAACCGCGTACTACTGCTCCTCTTTTGTATTGTCTTATAAAGAATTCAGAAGGAAGAATGAAGAAGGAAATGATATTCATAATTTTATGAATCTGCCATTTGTCATTTTATCTTTCTTTTGATTCACTCCATTAAATACTTTAGCTGGTCTACTCCTTGTACAATCACTGT
>NW_025210211.1:0-3521 GCF_004010195.1 Chiloscyllium plagiosum
GAAAAGAAGGTTTGGGGGTGACTTGATAGAGGTGGACAAGATGATTAGGGGTTTAGATAGGGTTGACCATGAGAACCTTTTTCCACGTATGGAGTCAGCTATTAAAAGGAGGCATAGCTGACTCCATACGTGGAAATTAAGGGGGGGTAAGTATAGGACAGATGTTAGGGGTAAATTCTTTACTCAGTGAGTCGTGAGTTCATGAAATGCCCTGCCAGTAGCAGTGGGGGACTCTCCCTCTTTATGGGCATTTAAACGGGCATTGGATAGGCATATGGAGGATAGTGGGCTAGTGTAGGTTAGGTGGGCTTGGATCGGCGCAACATCGAGGGCCAAAGGGCCTGTACTGTGCTGTATTTTTCTATGTTCTATGTTTCTATGACCACACTTCGGTTATGTTTACTTTAGCGATGGAAAGAGGACAAGAGTTTTTATTCGGGAAAAGGAAATTACAATACAATTAGACAAGATTCAGGATGCATAGGATGGGGAAGGAAACTGCAGGAGATGGGCACAATAGAAATCTTCTCAAAACTCGGTAACAGTAGAAATGTGGAGCTTATTCAAGGGGGAGCTACTGTGTGTCCTTGATAAGTATGTACCGGTCAGGCAGGGAGGAAGCTGCCAGAAGACTGGAGAAGAGCAAATGTTGTTCCCTTGTTTAAGAAGGGGAGTAGAGCCGTGGTTTATGAAGGAAGTTGAATCTCTTGTCAAGAGGAAGAATAAGGCTTAAGTTAGGATGAGATGTGAAGGCTCAGTTAGGGCAAGTGAGAGTTAAAATGTAGCCAAGAAATACCTAAAGAAAGAGTTAAGATGAGCGAGGAGGGGACATGAGAAGTTGTTGGCGTAAAGAATCAGGGAAACCCTAAAGCTTTCTATAGGTATATAAGGGGTAAAAGAATGACAAGAGTAGGATTAGGGACAGGCAAGGATAGTAGTGGGAAGTTGTTTGTGGGTTCGAGGAAATAAGGAAAGTGCTAAATGAATATTTTTTGTCAGTATTCACATTGGAAAAAGACAATGTTGTTGAGCAGAATACTGAGATACAGGCGACTAAACTAGATGGGATTGAGGTTCACAAGGAGGAGGTGTTAGCAATTCTGGAAAGTGTGAAAATAGATAAGTCCCCTGGGCCAGATGGAATTTATCCTAGGGTTCTCTGCGAAGCCAGGGAGGAGATGCTGAGCCTTTGGCTTTGATCTTTATGTCATCATTGTTTACAGGACTAACGCCAGAAGACTGGAGAAGAGCAAATGTTGTTCCCTTGTTTAAGAAGGGGAGTAGAGACAACCCTGGTAATTATAGACCATTGAGCCTTACTTCGGTTGTGGGCAAAGTGTTGGAAAAGGTTGTAAGAGTTAGGATTTATAATCATAAGTGTTGGAAAAGGTTGTAAGAGTTAGGATTTATAATCATCTCAATAAGAATACGTTGATTCAGGTTTCTTGAAGTGTAAATCGTGCCTCACAAACTTTATTGAGTTCTTTGAGAAGGTAACCACATAGGTGGATGAGGGCCAAGTGGTTGATCTGGTGTATATGGATTTCAGTAAGGCATTTGACAAGGTTCCCCATGGTAGGCTATTGCACAAAATACGGAGGCATGGGATTGAGGGTGATTTAGCAGTTTAGTCAGAAATTGGCAAGCTGGAAGGAGACAGAGGGTGGTGATTGATGGGAAATGTTCATCTGGAGTCCAGTTACCAGTGGTGTACCGCAAGGATCGGTGTTGGGTCCACTGCTGTTCGTCATTTTATAAATTACCTGGATGTGGGCATAGAAAGATGGGTTCGTAAGTATGCAGAAGATACTAAGGCCAGTTCAGTTGTGATAGTAACAAAGGATGTTTTAGGTTACAGAGAGACACAGATAAGCTGCAGAGCTGGACTGAGAGGTGGCAAAGGAGTTTAATGCAGAAAAGTGTGAGGTGATTCACTTTGGAAGGAGTAACAGTAGTGGGTGAATGGTAAGATTCTTGGTAGTGTAGATGAGCAGAGACATCTTGTTGTCAATGTACATAGATCCTTCGAAGTTGCCACCCAGGTTGATAGGGTTGTGAAGAAGGCATATGGTATGTTAGCTTTAGGGAACGGGTTTCAGAGCCACAAAGTCATGCTGCAGCTGAATAAAACTCTGGTACAGCCGCACTTGGAGTATTGCGTACAGTTTTGGGTCACCACATTATCGGAAGGATGTGGAAGCTTTGTGAAGGGTGCAGAGGAGATTTTACTTGGATGTTACCTGGTCTGGAGGGAATGTCTTATGAGGAAAGGTTGAGGAACTTGAGGCTATTTTCATTTGAGAGAAGAAACTTGAGAGATGACTTAATTGAGACATATAAGATAATCAGAGCATTAGATTGGGTGGACAGTAAGAGGCTTTTTCCTTGGATGATGATGGCTAGTATGAAGGGGCATAGCTTCAAATTGAGGGGCGATAGATATAGGACAGAGGTTAGAGGTAGTTTCTTTACTCAGAGAGTAGTAGTGGCGTGGAATGTACTGCCTGCAACAGTTCTTGATTCGCCAACTTTCCAAGCATTTAAATTGTCATTGGATAGGCAAATGGACGAGAATGGAATCGTGTAGGTTAGATGGGCTTCAGATTAGTTTCTCAGTGTCACAAAACTAATCCCTCCTAAAAGCTGTTTCTTGGCTCAAGGAAAATCTGTCTTTGATTTTTCTCAGGGGGGCAATAAACCAGGCCGTACTCCAATCAGTCTGGTTTGGTACAGAGATGAAAAGGATTTTGAAAGGCCTTTTGTTTAAATGTAAACAGATGAGACTTCAGGCCAAAGTGGTCATGCTTTAGAAGTGACCTGTATAATGAAAGGGGAGTGGTCAGTTCTCTAGCTGAGCTGAGCTAAGCAGTTTTAGTTGAGCTGTGAGCTGGTTGGAAGTTCAACAGGGAGCTGTGTGGAAACTCCCTCTCCCTTTTCTGACCTTCAACTTCAACCTGAAAGCATGTGTTCCATTTATACTGGGTTTTAAAGGGAGTTTGATCATTGGGACTGTTGTGTATATTCAGAACATCATAATTAATTACAATTTGAATAGACTTAGTTCTATTGGGGATCTTTATTGTGTTCTTTGTGTTTCATTGTGTACTTTTGTGAATAAATTTCTGTCTGCTTTAAAATCTAGCAGTGAACCCAGTAAGCTTACTCAGAGAAATTTTCACTGTTCACTTACCGAAGTAAATTGCAAAGTTACGGTCTGGGTTGCCTGCTCAAGAATAATTTGAGTGGTTTGGCCTAGTCCATAACAGACTGGGGGCTCTTTGTGGGATTTTAAACAGCGAGTGGTAGGTGCTCGTGTCTTTATTTCAGGTGTTGGTTTGGTTGGGGAGACAAAGCTTGGGATAGGAATGGGCTCTTTCAGTCACCAAAAGTTTTCTGAATATGGATGCGGTCACTTTGGAAGTTTTGCCAAAAGTGACTAAGACCAAATTGCAGGAATTAGCAGAGAAGCTGGAATTGGAACTGCCTACTTCTGTGAGGAAAGGAGAGATAATTACAGCAGT
>NW_025210211.1:3618-7738 GCF_004010195.1 Chiloscyllium plagiosum
TACTCCAATCAGTCTGGTTTGGTACAGAGATGAAAAGGATTTTGAGAGGCCTTTTGTTTAAATGTAAACAGATGAGACTTCAGGCCAAAGTGGTCATGCTTTAGAAGTGACCTGTATAATGAAAGGGGAGCGGTCAGTTCTCTAGCTGAGCTGAGCTGAGCAGTTTTAGTTGAGCTGTGAGCTGGTTGGAAGTTCAACAGGGAGCTGTGTGGAAACTCCCTCTCCCTTTTCTGCCCTTCAACTTCAACCTGTAAGCATGTGTTCCATTTATACTGGGGTTTTAAAGGGAGTTTGCTCATTGGGACTGTTGTGTATATTCAGAACATCATAATTAAGTACAATTTGAATAGACTTAATTCTGTTGGGGATCTTTAATCTGTTTTTTGTGCTTCATTGTGTACTTTTGTGAATAAATTTCTGTCTGTTTTAAAATCTAGCAGTGAACCCAGTAAGCTTACTCAGAGAAATTTTCACTGTTCACTTACCGAAGTAAATTGCAAAGTTACGGTCTGGGTTGCCTGCTCAAGAATAATTTGAGTGGTCTGGCCTAGTCCATAACAGACTGGGGGCTCTTTGTGGGATTTTAAACAGTGAGTGGTAGGTGCTCGTGTCTTTATTTCGGGTGTTGGTTTGGTTGGGGAGACAAAGCTTGGGATAGGAATGGGCTCTTTCAGTCACCAAAAGTTTTCTGAATATGGATGCGGTCACTTTGGAAGTTTTGCCAAAAGTGACTAAGACCAAATTGCAGGAATTAACAGAGAAGCTGAAATTGGAACTGCCTACTTCTGTGAGGAAAGGAGAGATGATTACAGCAGTAGCTCAGCTGGAGAAACCATCAGAATCTATAGAGAAGGCAAGAATTCAATTGTAAATGAAGCAGCTTGAGTTAGAGGTGAGAGATAAGAAAAGGGGCAGCAGAAACTAAACAGTTTGAGTTACAATGAAAAGCAGATGAGAGGGAAAAGAGAGCAGCAGAGAAAGAAAAAGAGTAAATGTTTGAACTTCAAAAACTGACACTTAAAAAGGAACGTCAGCTTAAAAGGCTGGAGATAAAGGCTGAAAGTAGGCTCAGTGAGGAAGTACTGTAAACTCATGTGGAAGAGCAGAGAGTAAAAATAGCAAGGTTAGCAGCTGATGATTATGGCCTGGTCCATAAACTTGGTTTGGCGTCCAGAAACAACTTCAATTCACGAGGGTTGGATTTGGGGCAAAGAGAAATCCTCACATGGAAAGGGGAACGTAGGTGTCAGTGGAGATCATAAGGATAACTTACCACAGGGTAAAAAAGAAACCTTTAAGGGGGACAAAGAAGATACAAAGCTCCAGTGTTTTCATTGTAATAAAGTGAGCCACAGGAAATCACAGTGTTGGTGGGCTAGGAGAAAGCCAGATGTAGCAAAACCAGACACGCCTGGGAGTTTTGTTGGACTAGTAACAAAAAGCACAAGGGAAGTTAGACAACTGCCTCAGAGTGTACAAGATGATCAGAGGTTGGTTAAGGAGGAAGTGCCAGATTCGCTTAAAAAATATACCTGTAAGGGTAAAGTTTATTCACATAGGCCAGGGGTAGCAGGTAAAGAGGTTACAATATTAAGGGAAACAGGATCCTCTCAGTCTGTAATACTGAGTCCTGAGGGACTATTACCAGAAAAGGTACTGGTAACAGGAATTCACGGTGAAACAACAAGTGCTCAGTTATGAAAAGAGAGACTAGAGAGTCGAGAGAAGAGTGGAGAGTTTGTGGTAGGAGCACTGGACAAACTCTCAGCTCCAGGAATACAATTTACCCTTGTAAATAATATCGCTGATTCACCGGTAGGCGTGCTGCCTGCCCTAGTTGAAAAGCCAGTGGAGACGCAGGCAGCTGAAGACCTGGAGTATGTTTATCCAGAAATTTTCCCTGATTGTGTGATCACAAGATCACAGAGGCACAAGTTGAAGCAGGAGAGATCACGTGGCACAGATAAGGAAGTTGGCATAGTGTTATCTGAGACTATCCTTGATCAGATAAGTGGGACAGAGAAGGAGCAAATAGGTAAGCATGTCAGCATCTTTAGCTCTGAAAAGCTGACTGAATTACAGCAGAAAGATGGAGTTAAAACAGTTATTTCAAAGGCATTTACAAAGAAAGAATGTGAATGCATTCCTGTGTGTTATTACTTAACAAATGATGTCTTAATGAGGAAATGGAGACCATCACACATTCATGCAGATGAAAAATGGGCAGAGATTCATCAAATTGTTTTACCAGTAGGGTATAGAAAGGACGTGCAGCGAGTGGTGCATGAGCTACCACTTGGAGGTCATTTAGGGGTGAGGAAAACACAGGCTAAAATACAAGGGCATTTTTACTGGCCTGAACGTCACAAAGATGTAGTTGAATTTTGCCAGACGTGTCACACTTGTCAGCTAATCCGAAAGCCACAGGCAGTAATAAAACCTTAACCTTTTAAACCTCTTCCAGCATTTGGGGAACTTTTCACAAGAGTCTTGATTGATTGCATAAGTCCTCTAACTCAAACAAAAAGTGGGAATAAGTATTTATTAACATTAATGGATGTGTTGACTAGATTTCCAGAGACAATCCCATTATACAACATCACAGCTGAAAGGGTTGTAGAAGAATTACTTAAATGTTTTACTAGATATGGATTACCAATAGAAATCCAGTCAGGTGTAGGATCAAACTTCAAATCCAAACTATTCAAGGAGGTTATGGATAACTTGGGAATAAAGCAATTCAAATCTGCTGCATACCATCTGGAATCGCTAGAGAGATGGCATCAAACATTAAATACCATGTTGAGGGCTATGGTCAGGATTATCCAGATTGGGATAAGGGAGCTCAGTTTGTACTTTTTGTGATCAGAGATGCACTGAATGAATCAACCAAATTCAGTTCCATTTGAATTAATTTTGGGGCATGAAGTAAGAGGGCCATTAAAACTGATTCAGGAGAAATTAATATTCAGAATTCAGAGACCACCCATTGGACGATGTGTCAAAGTTTAGAGAACGATTAAATAGAGCTGGAGAGTTGGCCAGACAGCATTTAAAAGTATCACAGCGTACAATGAAACAGGAAAATGAGAGGAAATTGAGTGAGGTGAATTACTTGATAAGAACTCCAGACAGGAAAAAAGTCTCACAGAGTGTGTCATGTGAATATGTTCAAAAGGTATTTTGATCAGGAAGGAAAGCAAAAGGAGAAGGTGTTACTGATTACTGCACAGAAGGAAGAACCAAGTTCAGAGGGTTCTGAACTGGACATTCCTCAAATCAAATTGGACAATGAGGAAGTTGTCAAAAATTTGGATAATATATTAAGTTACTGTCCACAAGAAAATTGAAATGACCTGAAAAAATGAATTGGCCATGCTAAATTGCCCGTAGTGTTAGGTAAGGGGTACATGTAGGGGTATGGGTGGGTTGCGCTTCAGCGTGGCAGTGTGGACTTGTTGGGCCGAAGGGCCTGTTTCCACATTGTAAGTGATCTAATCTAATCTAATGTTATTACTATCACATGGGGAGGTATGTAGAAATAAACTGGGAAGTACAAACCTAATTGTTCATGATGTGGATAGAGGAGATGCTGTTCCAATTAAACAACATCCTTATAGGCATGACCCTCTAAAGTTGGCACAGGTTCAGAAGGAGATAGAGTGCATGCTCCAAGATGGCATAATCAAAGTGAGTTGCAGTGACTGGAGCTTACCCATAGTCATGGTGCCAAAGCCGGATGGTACTCAACAGTTATGAGTGGATTATTGCAAAGTCAACACTGTTACAAAGACTGATGCATATCCAATTCATGATTGGAGGACTGTGTCAAAAAAGTGGGACAAGCAACTGATGCATACCAATTCATGATTGGAGGACTGTGTCAAAAAAGTGGGACAAGCAACTTGCATTTCTAAGTTGGACTTGCTCAGGACTACAGGCAAGTCCCTCTGTCACAGAGAGCAAAGGCAATTTCGGTTTTCGTAACATTCCCAAATGGAGTATATCAGCTCAAAGTCATGCCATTTGGTATGAAAAATGTTCCAGTAACATTTCAGAGACTGACTAATTAGGTCATTGCTGTGTTACCCAATTGTGTTGTTGACATAGATGACCTGGT
>NW_025210211.1:9981-12672 GCF_004010195.1 Chiloscyllium plagiosum
GAACAGGAGAATCGACGTTTCGGGCATAAGCCCTTCTTCAGGAATGATTCCTGAAGAAGGGCTTATGCCCGAAACGTCGATTCTCCTGTTCCCTGGATGCTGCCTGACCTGCTGCGCTTTTCCAGCAACACATTTCCAGCTCTGATCTCCAGCATCTGCAGACCTCACTTTCTCATCAGAGAGGGGGGTATCAGGAGCATCCCCCATGTCATCCCCATCCAACTATACTCCACATCTCTATCACAATCATTTCTAGAATGATCTGTATCCCCAAGAACCTCACCTGTACCTTGTTTGGGACCCAGCTGAGGGGTACTAGCCTCCTGTGTGCCCTGCTCATGTCCAAGTTCCTCGTTCTCAGCTCCATTTATCTCAGTGTTAGAGTTAGTTTGTGCCGGTGGGAGAACTTTAGTACAATAATTAAGGTGGTACCATATGTGTCATCCTTCCTCTTGGACAGCGGTTGGTGATGCCTTAGTCACTACGAAAGGTCCCCCTCTCCTCGGCTCATTCCAGCGTCTTCAAAAAACCCAATCCCCGGGTGTAATCGGTCCTTCCTCGTTGACAGGTGTTTCCTGCAGGTGGATAGTCTCATGTATCAGAGTTAGCTGCTGCATATATCGCTTACGTTCCAAGCTTAACTGAAACAAGCTAGGCCTTTTGTATGGCCTCTCCACCTGGGCACTGGCATAGGTCTACCTGTGAGCAATTAAGGTTGGTGCTTGCGCAGATCTTGTTTAATTTGGCTTTCAATGTCCCATTGATCCTTTCCACCATCCCCTGTGAGCGGGGATGATACACTCACCCAAACCTCTGATTGATTCTCAAAGACTGCAGCACTAACGTAATTACTTTCTGAATGAAGGCACACCCATTGTCTGAACTAATTACCGACACTATACCAAACCTTGGGATAACTTCATTTGTCAGAATTTTCACTACTCTTCCAGCTCCTGGTTTCAACCCTATTTTCACTGGGCTAACTGATTTCACTCTTCCCACATCTGTATCATGCCATGACCACAAAGTGGCTGGTAATACATCCAATCGCTCATTACCATATTGATCACCTTCCTCCACTGTCACTGACATGCTCCAATGGGGTGTTCCTCGGATTCCCTGTCCAGGTGCAGCATGCGAGGATTTTAATATAGCTGCCATCCCTGGATTCCCAAACCCCTGTCATGAGTATATACCATTCCCTGACTGTTTATACATGCCTGGCCATAGATCCTAAGTCTTCAGATTGACATCCCTTACTTCCCAGTAAGGTTACATGTGGTGCGGCGCCTGGTACTCTGTACCACTTTTCCAGGAACACATTTCTCTCTATTTGCAGGATCACTCCCTGCTCCCCTAATACTATTGTTTCACTTCTCAAATGTTGTGGAGCAGTGACTTCCTGCTGTCACTGCCTCTCTAACACCTCATCCTGAGACTCATCAAATATCACTGTACAGTGCAGCTCAGACTAAGGTGGTCTTGCTTTAGTCAACATCGTCAACACTTCTGCTTCCCACATCCCCAAATGTCTTGAATATCACTTGCTATATCCCCTATCCAAGAAACATTAACATCTTTAACTTCTTGCATCACTCATTGTGTATTGGCCTTTTCTACGACCAAACCCTGCCGTGTGCACTCCAATCTTACCTCTAACTGTAGTAAAGCATCCCTACCTAACAAGTTAATCGATGTCTTTTTAGACACTAATATTGGCAGAACTATCTCCCTACCTTCCATTTCTAATCTTCCTGGAGCTGTAAATTGGGTTAACTTTGATTTCCCTGAGCATCTGCATCCTTCACTTTCTCCTGTATATTTGACACGGGCTAGCATAGGAGGAGCTTTACTTCATGTCTAACCCTGTGCTGTATCTGTCCTGGGAGGGTTTGAAAGGAACAATACAGCAGTAATGTTATCAATGTCGAACCCATGCTGAACATGGCCTGTGTATTTGCCAAGGGCCAGTGTTGGATGATCTTTTGTGTGATATCTGTCTTGGAATATTTGAGAGGAATAGTCCAGAGCGATTTTTCAGCATCTGTGGAGAGAAAGTGGAGCTAACGTTCTGAAGAGGGGTGACCGGACCTGAAACATTAAGATTAGATTAGATTACTTACAGTGTGGAAACAGGCCCTTCGGCCCAACAAGTCCACACCGACCCGCCGAAGCGCAACCCACCCATACCCCTACATTTACCCCTTACCTAACACTACGCGCAAATTAGCATGGCCAATTCACCTGACCTGCACATCTTTGGACTGTGGGAGGAAACCAGAGCACCCGGAGGAAACCCACTCTATTTTCGCACCACAGATGCTGCTAGACCTTTTGAGATTTATCCGTGAATATGTATTTTTGTTCGCCTGATTTTCAGCATCAGCTGTTCCTTCTTTTTAAGCAGAGTGACCTTTATTCTGTAGTTAACAAAGCGAGCTTAAACATGTGTTGCTGGAAAAGCGCAGCAGGTCAGGCAGCAAAGAAGCAGGAGAATCAACGTTTCGGGCATAAGCCCTTCTTCAGGAATGAGGAGGGTGTGCCAAGCAGGCTAAGATAAAAGGTAGGGAGGAGGGACTTGGGGGAGGGGTGTTGGGATTACGATAGGTGGAAGGAGGTTAAGGTGAGGGTGATAGGCCGGAGAGGGGGTGGAGAGGTCGGGAAGAAGATTGCAGGTTAAGAAGGCGGTGC
>NW_025210211.1:13461-15525 GCF_004010195.1 Chiloscyllium plagiosum
GGGGGAAATTGCGGTCTTTGAAGAAGGAGGCCATCTGGGTTGTTCGGTATTGGAATTGGTCCTCCTGGGAGCAGATGCGGCGGAGGCGAAGGAATTGGGAATATGGGATGGCGTTTTTACAGGGGACAGGGTGGGAGGAGGTGTAGTCTAGGTAGCTGTGGGAGTCGGTCGGTTTGTCGTCAAGTCTGCGTTGAGTCGGTCGTCCGAGATAAAAATGGAGAGGTCTAGGAAGGGGAGGGAGGAGTCTGAGACGGTCCAGGTAAATTTGAGGTCGGGGTGGAAGGTGTTAGTAAAGTGGATGAACAGTTCAACCACCTCATGGGAGCACGAGATAGCGCCGATACAGCATCGATGTAGCGGAGGAAAAGGTGGGGGTGGTGCCAGTGTAGCTGCTTAACAAAGCGAGCGCCAATCATGGTAGTATTTGATGAAAACATTGTAGAGGGAGATTTCTTTCTGTTTAAAATAATGAAGGGAGCTTTATTCTGTATCTAACTCTAACATCTTCCTATGCTGAGTGATGTTGGTGGATGCAAATAGAGGCAGCTTTATTTTAATTTTACTTTCAGGTTTAAACAGTCGTAGAAACATGGCATTGTATCTGACACCTCACTGCCTCTACCATGTGAGTGTTTAATGGGAACAATATTGAGGGAGCCTTGCTTGCGTTTTAAAAGAGTAGAGGGAGATTTAGTCCTGACCTGAGAGTGCTTGATAAAGGACAGTGCAGATGGAGATTCAAGTTGTATGTAATGTTGTTCTGTGCCTGTCCTGAGATTATGTCAAAGGATGTTTACTCTGTACCCAATTCTCTGCTTTACTTGTCCTCCAAGTGTTTGATGGGGCCACTGCAGAGTGAGTTTTATTCCATATCTAAACCAATGCTATAACTGTCCTTCAGTGTTTGGCAGGGACAGCTGAGAGCGAGTTTTAATCTGCATCTAATGGTGTGATGAACTTGTCCTGGGAATTCACCATTTAGGACTGTTTAGATGGTGCATCAGTTTGTACCTTATTCTGTCCTGCGAGTGTTTGATTGGGCACAGTGTAGGGCCTGATTTAATCAACATCTAACTCCAGGATTAACATAGCCTGGAAATTTGAAAAGTGCTGGAGTTGTGGGATCTTTAGTCTGTATCTAATCTCATGCTTTCCCCATCAAACACTGAAGGTCAGGGAGCGTGGTGGGTGATTTAATGAATATCTAAAGGGTGGCACGGTGGCACAGTGGTTAGCACTGCTGCCTCATAGCACCAGGGACCTGGGTTCAATTTCAGCCTCTGGTAACTGCCTGTGTGGAGTTTGCACATTCTCCCTGTGTCTGCGTGGGTTTCCTTTGAGTGCTCCGGTTTCCTCTCACTGTCTAAAGCTGTGCAGGTTAGGGGAATTGGCCACGCTAAATTGCCCATAGTGTTCAGGGATATATAGATTAATTGCATTAATCAGAGGTAAATATAGGGTAGGGTGGGTTACTCTTTGGAGGGTCGGTATGGACTTATTGGGCCAAATGACCTGTTCATAGAACAACACAGCACAGAACAGGCCCTTCGGCCCTCGAAGTTGCGCCGACCTGTGAACTATTCTCAGCGCATCCCCCAACACTACCCCATTATCATCCATCTGCTTATCAAAGGATCGTTTAAATCTCCCACATAGAACATAGAACAGAACAGAACAGGCCCTTCAGCCCACGATGCTGTGCCGACCACTGATCCTCATGTATGCACCCTCAAATTTCTGTGACCATATGCATGTCCAGTAGTCTCTTAAATGTCCCCAATGACCTTGCTTCCACCACTGCTGCTGGCAACGCATTCCATGCTCTCACAACTCTCTGTGTAAAGAACCCACCTCTGACACCCCATTTATACTTTCCGCCAAACAGCTTAAAACTATGACCCTCGTGTTAGCCATTTCTGCCCTGGGAAATAGTCTCTGGCTATCGACTCTATCTATGCCTCTCATTATCTTGTATGCATCAATTAGGTCTCCTCTTCTCCTCCTTTTCTCCAATGAAAAAGTCCGAGCTCAGTCAACCTCTCTTCATAAGATAAGCCCTCCAGT
>NW_025210211.1:15769-18765 GCF_004010195.1 Chiloscyllium plagiosum
CTTCAATCCCCTCATCCAAGTCATTAATAAAAATTACAAACAATAGAGGCCCAAGGACAGAGCCCTGTGGAACACCACTCACCACTGACGTCCAGGCAGAATATTTTCCTTCTACTACCACTCACTGTCTTCTGGTGGCCAGCCAATTCTGTATCCAGACAGCTATTTCCCCTGTATCCCATTCCTCCTGACCTTCTGAATGAGCCTACCATGGGGAACCTTATCAAATGCCTTACTAAAGTCCATATACACAACATCCACCGCTCGGCCCTCATCAACTTGTCTAGTAACATCCTCAAAGAACTCAATAAGATTTTTGAGGCATGACCTGCCCCTTACAAAGCCGTGTTGACTGCATTTAATCAAGCCATGCTCTTCCAGATGGTCACAAATCCTATCCCTCAGAATCCTTTCTAATACCTTGCGGATGACAGACGTGAGACTTACTGGTCTGTAATTGTCGGGATTTCCCTATTTCCTTTCTTTGAAGAGAGGAATTACATTTGCCTCTCTCCAGTCCTCAGGTACGACTCTTTAATCAAGCCATGTTCTTCTAGATGGTCATAAATCCTATCCCTCAGAATCCTTTCTGATACCTTGCGGATGACAGACGTAAGACTTACTGGTCTGTAAATGCCGGGGATTTCCCTATTTCCTTTCAGGTACGACTCCAGTGGAGAGCGAGGATGCAAAGATCTTCGCAAGTGGCGAAGCAATTGCATTTCTCGTTTCCCAAAGCAGCCGAGGACAATCTGGTCAGGGCCTGGCAACTTGTTAATCTTAATGTTTGACAAAATTTTCAGCACATCAGCTTCCTCTATCTCTATCCATTCCAGCATGCACACCTGCTCTTCAAAGGTTTCATTCACTACAAAGTTGATCTCTATACCAAACCAGACTGATTGGAGCCCGGCTCATTTTATTACTCCTCTGAGAAAAATCAAGGACACAGTCTCCTTGAGCCAAGGAACATTTAGACAAAATAAGGACTACCTTTGTGACAAAGGATATTGACAGCAGATACATGGGAATACCACCATGTTCAACTTCTGTTCTAAATTCCTCACCATCCTGATGTGGAAATATGTTGCCGTTCATTCAGTGTCACTATTTCAATATCCTCCTTAACCACATTTTAAGTTTTCCTGTTGCATTTGGACGACAAGAGTTCAAGAAGGAAATTCACCAACACCGTCTCAAGGGAAACGAGGCAATGGATAATGAATTCTGGCTAATCAGTGATGCCCATATTTCATCAATGAATTAAAAGTAAAAATATTGTCAAAACATGATCAATGTTGGACACAGAGTTTTGTATTTGGAGACTGCAGACTGGTGCTTATTGAACAATCAAAAAATGGATATTATCAAATGATGTTGGATCTTCAGGAATGAGCCTTCCTGTGAATGATCAGATCGAAGCTTGAAATATTTGCATAGAAACGTCTATTTCGAGTCACACATTAGGATGCTGGGCTGGGATGATGCTGACCATCAATATAGCTGAAATGTGTGTTGCTGGAAGAGCGCAACAGGTCAGGCAGCATCCAAGGATCAGGAGAATCGACGTTTTGGGCATAAGCCCTTCTTCAGGAATGAGGAGGGTGTGCCAAGCAGGCTAAGATAAAAGGTAGGGAGGAGGGACTTGGGGAGGGACGTTGGGAATACGATAGGTGGAAGGAGGTTAAGGTGAGTGTGATAGGCCGGAGAGGGGGTGGGGACGGAGAGGTCGGGAAGAAGATTTCAGGTCAAAAAGGCGGTGCTGAGTCCGAGGGTTGGGACTGAGACAAGGTGGGGGGAGCGGAAATGAGGAAGCTGGAGAAATCTGCATTCATCCCTTGTGGTTGGAGGGTTCCTAGGCAGAAGATGAGGCGCTCTTCCTCCAGGCGTCGTGTTGCCATCGTCTGGCGATGGAGGCAGCCTAGGACCTGCAAGTCCTTGGTGGAGTGAGAGGGGGAGTTAAAGTGTTCAGCCACGGGGCGGTTGGGTTAGTTGGTTCGGGTGTCCCAGAGGTGTTCTCTGAAACGTTCCGCAAGTAGGCGGCCTATCTCCCCAATATATAGGAGGCCATATCGGGTGCAGCGGATGCAGTAAATGATGTGTGTGGATGTGGAGGTGAATTTGTGATGGATATGGAAGGATCCCTTGGGGCCTTGGAGGGAAGTGAGGGGGGAGGTGTGGGCGTAAGTTTTGCATTTTTTGCGGTTGCAGGGGAAGGTGCCGGGAGTGGAGGTTGGGTTGGTGGGGGGTGTGGACCTGATGAGGGAGTCGCAGAAGGAGTGGTCTTTCCGGAACGCTGATAGGGGAGGAGAGGGAAATATATCCTTGGTGGTGGGGTCTATCACCTTCATCCCCACCGCCATTCACTTATTGCACTCCATGCTACTTTCTCCCCACCTCCACCCCCCTCTCATTCATCCCTCCACTCTGCAGGCTCGCTGCCTCTATTCCTGATGGAGGACTTTTGCCTGAAACGTCGATTCTCCTGCTCCTCCGACGCTGCCTGACCTGCTGCGCTTTTCCAGCAACACATTTTTCAGCTCTGATCTCCAGCATCTGCAGTCCTCACTTACTCCCATCAATATAGCTGCACAATTCTGTTCAGATATTGACGTTGTGGAGCTGACATACACTGGGTATGGTTAATGAGGGATTCAATGTAAGATGCCATGTGCTACAGGGGTCCATCACCTTTATACCACCTTCATTCAGGATCGGGTCCAAGGTGCAGAGTTACAGAGTTTAGGTGGCACACCAGAGTCATCAGCAGAGATAAACCTGTGAGACATGGTTGTTGACTGGTCAGTTTTACAAATGTTAAACTGCATTTGAAACAGCACTGAGCTTTGTGCTAGTACAGCGGCCAAGTCTGCTACAAGCATTTCCTCATTTTTCAGGGATGTCACTAACTGGTTTGTCACGAGTGATTGTGTGAATAACTGTCCAGACACAATTTGGAAGCCTTCTGGCCAGATTTAAAGATGGCCTATGTTTTG
>NW_025210212.1:0-5279 GCF_004010195.1 Chiloscyllium plagiosum
ATCCCTTGACAAACGTCTACTCCACCGATCTTTGTATCGTCTACAAACTTACTAACCAACCCATCTACACTTTCATCTCAGTCTTTTATATATATCACAAATACTGTATGGATCCCTGCAGAACACCACTAGATACAGACCTTCCAGCCTGATAAATACCCTTCCACAACTACCCTCTGCCCTCTATTGGCAAGCCAATTCTGAATCCAAGTAGTCAAGTCACCGTGGATCCCAGGCATCTTAACCTTCTGGATGAGCTTACCATGTGGGACCTTGTCGAAAGCCCTACTAAACAGTAAATGAAAGATAAAGCCAGGCCATTATTTCAATGTGCTGTTAACAGGGCAATAGGCATTGATTTAACCTGAAGATGGATAATTCATTGAATGAATTTTCAGTATCAGCAGTGAAGCACAGCCCTTGAGTTATTTAAAATCCTTTTGGATGCAAGCTATAATTTACTTTCTTTATTTGAGGGGATGAGCTAACGCTGCCACATGTTTATCCTTATTTGTATTCACCCGGTGATTGTGTGCACAGCTCCAATGATAGTGGTTTTGACAGTTTGTTGGGAGAAGGTCACTTCTCTGCCTTCTCCACCAACCAATTTCACACAGAATGATGAAACGTAGACAGTATTGGAGGACCTGGTCCAATTAAAGACTTGAAAAATGAATGAAATTAGGCAAAAAAATCTTTTGATACCATTGGAAAAATCAACACTCGTGTCGGAAAATAATGTAATAGGGGTTTCAGTCATTCAAATGAGAAAGGGCTAATACGTGCCACAATAAACATTTTATTTGAATTTGAATATAGGATTGCTCCTATGTGAAAATAATCTGTTAATGTCAAATATATTGTTGAACCCATCGTAACACTGCTTACATTTCATATTTGTCAAACAATTCTTGAATGAGTTTTGAGACACCAGCCTCTAGCAAGGTTATTGATTTACATCCTTGTTAGCAACAAGAACTATAACTCACGTCTTAGAGCAATGAGCACATGATCGGAAGTGTCCCTTCATCAATGAAATGTAGTTGCCTGATAATGTCATGCCACCTTACTCTTTCACCCAGAGTTTAAATTTTCATTGCATAAGGAGACATTGGGCTGAATTTTACAGGATGTCTTGGTCACAACATTACCACCGTACCATGCATCAAACCCCAAATCACCATCATCTCGAGATTCAGTGAGGAGCCTCTCCAGGCCCTTCATAGGCTGGAGGCAGGGTTTCTGCCCTTCAGTGATAGGAGCTCCCACCTTAAAGAGCAGGAACAGTGCCTACTGCTGAGATTATAGACAAAAAAAACTGCAGATGCTGGAATCCAAGGTAGACAGGCAGGAGGCTGGAAGGCCACAGCAAACCAGGCAGCATCAGGAGGTGGAGAAGTCGACATTTCGGGTATAACCGGTCCTGAAGAAGGGTTATACCCAAAATGTCGACTTCCCCACCTCCTGATGCTGCCTTAGTTTGCTGTGGTCTTCCAGCCTCCTGCCTGTCTACTGCTGAGATTATTGACAGTCAGCAGTAGATATCACCACTGGAACCAGACCTTCTGTGGTGATGGTGACACTGGTAGTGATGGTGAAGGGGATTGAGATGGTGGTGATAATGGTGGAGAGGGTGATAGTGGAGATGGTGATGGCGGTGGCTGTTGTTGTGATGGTGGTAGTAGGGTAGATTTTGCCAGCTTCAGGCTGGTAAGCCTAGTGAAGGGAATGAGGGCAAAAGCCAAGGGTAAGCTAACGTTGAAAGTGTTTCCTTAAGTTTGGTCTCTCCATTGGGCATGGGGAAAACCACATTCTGGTCCACACCTTACAAAGGATCAGGTAGCAACCGAAACTTGAGAGATCAATGTTGAAACCCATAATGTCAGCATAAACATTCTGGAGTGTTTCTGAGAACTGACTATTGCCAGAAGAGATGGTTTTTAAATGACAGTGCAAAGGACCAAGGGCCTTAGCAACAATAATAAAAGAACACACAATCTTATAACACATCATAAAGGACTGACAATATTAGAGCTGCATGTATTGATGACAAGGCCAATAACTGGAAGTAAATTGGAGGCATGATGCTCTATCACTCTGGCAGAGAAGGCAGGTCATGAAAACACTTGAACCGAGCTAATCAGCAAAAATGGATAAACTGCAGCCAGGATATAGGTGCCATATAGAAAGATGTTTAATGATCTTCCTGGCAGGTTAGGGCAGGGATTGGGAGGATGTATGTAAATGTGAACTTCTACACAACTTTTCAAATATGTGTGAGAGACATGGCAGCTCTCTCATATAATTTAATGTAAAGAGTTACTTAAAATAGACCCCTGCATAAGGATTAATCACTGAGCTCTACCACACTCCATTCACAAAAGTATTGAGAACTCAGCAAAACTTACATCGGGTGCATTACCATTTCTGAATGTAGTTTGATAAAATGTTGTACAAAACTCATGAAATTCTGATGTATCCCTGGGCAAGAAGGCAATATTAATGAGAAGGTAATGCCATTGTTTCTGGAGGGGATCATGTTGTAGCTCCAGAGGCACCCCCATGTAAGAGAAGGACCAAGATACTCGAGAGAGCCAGGAGGAAATGATAAATTGAGTGACTGTGACTGTAGGGAGGGCATATTCTCAATGTTTGGACAGGAATGATCTGATGAAAGAGAATGATTATAGGATTAGGATATCGAGATATATAGGTTATACCTGACTAATCTAATTGAACAGTTTGAGGTAGTCATTATCATGGCAGAAAGAGGAATAAATATGGATAATGCCATTTAATCAGGTTCATAGAAAGATTATGAAGAATGAGAGCGTATTAAACATTAGAACTAGGAGCAGGAGTAGGCCGTCTGGCTTTTCGAGCCTGCCCTGCCTTCATGGCTGATCTTTTCGTGGCCTCAGCTCCTCTTACCCACGCTCTCACCATAACTCTTAATTTTTTTTACTGTTGAAAAAAATTGGCTGTGTAAGAATAAAGAAAATGAAGAACGTTATAGCACAGAAACAGGCCCTTCGGCCCTCCAAGCCTGAGCCGAAAAGCCTTAGCTTTAAAAATATTTACTGAGGAAGCCTCAACTGCTTCACTGGGCAGGGAATTCCACAGATTCACAACCCTCTGGGTGAAGAAGTTCCTTCTCAACTCAGTCCCAAATCTGCTCCTCCTAATCTTGAGGCTATGTCCTCTTGTTCTAGTTTCACCCACCAGTGTAAACATCCTCTCTACTTCTATCTTATCTATTCCCTTCATAATTTTATATGTTTCTATAAGATCGCCCACTCCCACCCCCATTCCTCTAAATTCTAATGAATACAATCCCAGTCTACTCAGTCTCCCCTCATACGCCAATCCCCTCAACTCTGGAAACAACTGAGTGAACCTCCTCTGCACCCCCTCCTGTGCCAGTACATCCTTTCTCAAGGAGACCAGAACTGTACACAGTACAGTTGAAATGGAGCTAACCTTGTGACACAGGATAAAGTCAGTTGGGAGGTAAGAGACAAATTCTAGAGATAAAAGTTTCATTTTCTAATTGACAGGAAAAGACATGTTGTGTTCCCCAGAGACTTATATTGGAACTTCAACTTTTTTAGCAGAAAATATTGTTGATTTTGATGAAAGAATATTGACCTATATTTCCAAACTCTCAGCTAACGGTACATAAACAAATTGTGCAGATGGGTGCAGGAAGTTACAAAGGAAGGACATGACTTAAACTTACACATTACTCAACTTCCACATAGCTGACTGTGGCAAAACCTAGAACAGTACAGCACAGGAAGAGGCCCTTCAGCCCACTATGTTTGTGCCAACCATAATGCTATTCTAAACAAAATCCATCTGTCTGCACATGGTCTATATCCCTCTATTCCCCGTCTGCCCGTGTGTCTGTCTAAATGTCTCTTAAACATTGCTATCGTCTCTGCTTCTGTCACCCTGCTGACAGCGTGTTCTGTAGACCTTCTTGCACATTAGCACTATAAGGCATAGACAGAGTGAAACAGTCTCACAATTGACAGATCAGAACATTGCTCCATGACCTTACCCATGCAGTTGAGAATGGTGAAAAGTCTAAATAAAGGAGTGTGGGAGACTCCACAGTTATTCAGCTCCTCAAACCTGTGCAGCCCAGTATGAGAGTGTAAGGGACCAAGCTGCAGTGTTCACAAGGTATTGTAGCAGACTCTAAGTGGACAATCCCCAAGACTTCACCCATGCCGAGAATCCAGAAATTTAGTCCATTCCACAAGATAGTTAAGAAGTGGCTGAATGCATTCGAAACTGCAAGGTCTGTAGGCCCAGGGAATATGTCAGCTGCAATTTTGAAGATTAGTGCACCCGACCTAACTGGCACATTCATTGTGCTATTTTCATGTAGCTACAATGTTGGCGTCTACCTGACAATGTGAAAAACTGTTTTATGTATTAAAAGAAAAAGCAGAACAAACCTAAACCTCATCTCAATCATCAACAATAAGACCATAAGACATTGGAGCAGAAATTAGGCCATTCAGCCTATCGAGTCTGCTCCACCATTCAGTCATGGCTGATAGGTTTCTCAACCCCATTCTCCCACTTTCTCCCTGTAACCCTTGATTCCCTTGACATTCAAGAACTTATCTATCTCAGTCTTATATTTACTCAATGACCTGGCCTCCATAGCCTTCTGTGGCAATGAATTCTAGAGATTCACCACTGTCTGGTTGAAGAAGTTTCTCTTTATCACCATTCTAAAGGGTCTTCCCTTTACTAAGAATAGGAGGAGTCATCTATACTGCCATCAGATAATGTCAACTCACTAAAAACCTGCTCACTGGCGCTCTGTTCTCATTCAACTCCAACCCCACTCGTAATCTTAGTCACACTGTGGATGGCAGAGCTAATAACTACTTGTTAGAAACAGGAAAGGAGAGGTCACCCTATTGAGAGTTTTCTATAGGCCTCCAAATAGTTCCAGAGATGTAGAGGAAAGGATAGCAAGGATGATTCTCGATAGGAGTGAGAGAGATGGGTAGTTGTCATGGGGGACTTCAACTTTCCAAATATTGACTGGGAACACTATAGTACGAGTACTATAGATGGGTCAGTTTTTGTCCAGTGTGTGCAGGAGGGCTTCCTGACACAGTATGTAGACAGGTCAACAAGGGGCGAAGCCACATTAGATTTGGTACTGGGCAATGAGCCCGGCCAGGTTTTAGACTTGGAAGTAGGTGAGCACTTTGGTGATAGCGATCACAATTCTGTTATGTTTACTTTAGTGA
>NW_025210212.1:7146-10283 GCF_004010195.1 Chiloscyllium plagiosum
AGCAGAGAGATCTTGGTGTCCAGGTACACAGATCCTTGAAAGTTGCCCCCCAGGTTGACAGGGTTGTTAAGAAGGCATACAGTGTTTTAGCTTTTATTAATAGAGGGATCGAGTTCCGGAACCATGAGGTTATGCTGCAGCTGTACAAAACTCTGATGTGGCCGCACTTGGAGTATTGCGTACAGTTCTGGTCACTGCATTATAAGAAGGATGTGGAAGCTTTGGAAAGGGTGCAGAGGAGATTTACTAGGATGTTGCCTGGTATGGAGGGAAGGTCTTACAAGGAAAGGCTGAGGGACTTGAGGCTGTTTTCGTTAGAGAGAACAAGTTTGAGTGGTGACTTAATAGAGACATATTAGATAATCAGAGGGTTAGATAGGGTGGACAGGGAGAGCCTTTTTCCAAGTATGGTGATGGCAAGCACGAGAGGGCATTGCTTTAAATTGAGGGGTGATAGATATAGGACAGATGTCAGAGGTAGTTTCTTTACTCAGAGAGTAGTAAGGGTATGGAATGCTTTGCCTGCAACGGTAGTAGATTCCGCAACTTTAAGTACATTTAAGTCTTCATTGGACAAGCATACGGACGTACATGGAATAGTGTAGGTTAGATGGGCTTCAGATTGGTATGACAGGTCGGTGCAACATCGAGGGCCGAAGGGCCTGTACTGCGCTGTGATGTTCTATGTTCTATATACAGGGTAAGTGATAGAAAATTCCCTTGATATCATAATCATATTTTGATATTTTGACTGAGGATGGCACCAATGATTCTGAGGTCATTGACAGCCAAGTGACTGTCCTCAGTGACTGGAATCACATCCAGTACAAAGGGTTACAGAACAATTATTGCAGCCTTGGAATATAGCTGCTGGAGACCTTTAGGGAGTGTCTTTGGTCCAATTTTGTTAAACTGCATTATTAATATCTTTCTTCTACAATAAGCTTAGAAATGGGAGTGTTTGCTCATAATTCTACAATGCTTAGCTACATTCACAACTAAGGTGTACTATGTCAATAATGACCATCTCAAACAAAAAAAAGAGTACCAAAAATAAAACCAGAAAATGCTGGTAATACTCAGCAGGTCAGGCAGCAGTCTGTGGAGACAGAAATACAGAGAAAGGTAATTGATCAATATCTCCCTTGACTTCCAATCGTGATTGCTAAATTGTCCATCATCAACATTTTAGAGGTCACCAATTGATCACAGAAGCGTTATTCTGCAAATCAATTTCCTGATGCAATGGTAAAGCATAAGATTTGGAGAGATCCAGGTTTTTTCAGTGTGTGAGCTAATCCCAGTTAAGGGGATCAAGGCCAGTACAAGTGAGCACAGTAATCCTGAGCTGGATGTTGCTATATTGGGATCTCCTGCACATCATACAGAGGAACATAGAACATAGAACAATACAGCGCAGTACAGGCCCTTTGGCCCTCGATGTTACGACTATCCAAGCCCACCTAACCTACACTAGCCCACTATCCTCCATATGCCTATCCAATGCCCGTTTAAATGCCCATAATGAGGGAGAGTCCACCACTGCTACTGGCAGGGCATTCCACGAACTCACGACTCGCTGAGTAAAGAACCTACCCCTAACATCTGTCCTATACCTACCCCCCCCCCCTTAATTTAAAGCTATGCCCCCTTGTAATAGCTGACTCCATATGTGGAAAAAGATTCTCACGGTCAACCCTATCTAAACCCCTAATCATCTTGTACACCTCTATCAAGTCACCCCTAAACCTTCTTTTCTCCAATTAAAACAACCCCAAGTGCCTCAGCCTTTCCTCATACGATCTTTCTACCATACCAGGCAAAGAGGATCTTCTCTCTTTGTCAGGGAAGGTACTGGGAGTGTGGCACTGGCAGTGATATAAAGCTCACTTGAAAGCACATTCGAACTAATTTGTTTATACATACAGAAATACTTTATGACGTGGAGAATGCACAGCATATAATTAAACCACTCCACGTAGGTTTTCACAATTAGCTTCTTTCATCAAAAGCTGGCCTGCCGAACCACAGCTAGCCTCTGAGACACGAGCAGCCAGCAAACAAACCAGAGCAGGGAGTTCACAGCCAGGCACCAGGAGTCAGCTGCCAATTCTGGGAGATGCTGACACTTTCCAATGAGTCACCTCCAGCCTATCTCCAGACGGCCTGCAGCCAGCTAATGGAGCAAGGGGACAGCAGCCAAGCACGCTCTGTAAGCCAGTCTCCTGCAGATAGTCTGCATTTGGATCCAGCCAGTCTGCTATTGGCCTGGAGCCAGCTGCCCAGACGTAGCCAACTGATGACATCTGGACAGCCATGAAGAGCCAATGAGCTGTCCCTTGCTACAGGAGCACGAAGGTCAGGAGACAGTCTGCCAACTCTGGGAACGAGAATGAAGGGACATTTGGAGAAAGGAGGGTGGAGATTTGTTGGAGCTTCTGGACTTAGATGTGTGAATAGCAGAAGAGACAACACTATTATTTTTCCTTGTCTTTTGCAGGGAGGATCTCAGTTCATTTGTAACAAGTCTATTAAAACTCCTACCCCTAAGGAGACTCTTTTGAGTTTAGAAATTTACAATGAAAGTCATGTCAGTGTCGAGAACATTCTGCTACCTCTCTTCAGCCCAGCTCCCTCTCCTGAATATAAACTCTCTCCCAAGTGATTGATTTTAGCAACTCATAATGAATACTTCCTCAACAAAAGACAGCCCCTTTAATTCCAATGAACCATGAACTCTACACTTGAGTATATCATCCTGACAAAAGTGAGGACTGCAGATGCTGGAAATCAGGGTCCAGATTAGAGTGGTGGTGGAAAAGCACAGCAGGTCAGACAACAGCAACACATTTCCAGCTCTGATCTCCAGCATCTGCAGCCCTCACTTTCTCCACTTGAGTATATCATCCTGGCAAAAGTGAGGACTGCAGATGCTGGAAATCAGGGTCCAGATTAGAGTGGTGGTGGAAAAGCACAGCAGGTCAGACAACATCCGAGGAACAGGAAAATTGACATTTCTGGTAAAAGCCCTTCATCAGGAATAGAGGCAGGGAGCCTCCGGGGTGGAGAGATAAATTGGGGGGATGGAGGGGGGTGTGGAGCTGGGGAGAAGGTAGCAAAGAGTACAACAGGTGAAT
>NW_025210212.1:12170-14077 GCF_004010195.1 Chiloscyllium plagiosum
TCACAGGCCTCCAGTTTGAAAAACAACCCTCCACCACCACCCTCTGTCTTCTACCTTTGAGCCAGTTCTGTATTCAAATGGCTAGTTCTCCCTGTATTCCATGAGATCTAACCTTGCTAATCAGTCTCCCATGGGGAACCTTGTTGAACGTGTTACTGAAGTCTATATAGATCACATCTACTGTGTGTTAGGTTTCATTCGTAAAGGGATTGAGTTCCGGAGCCACAATATCATGCTGCAACTATACAAAACGCTGATGCGGCCACAGATGGAATATTGTGTACAGTTCTGGTCCCCATACTTCGGGAAGAATGTGTAAGCATTGGAAAAGGTACAGAGGAGATTTACGAGGATGTTGCCTGGTCTGGAGGGAAGGTCTTATAAGGAAAGGCTGAGAGACTTGGGTCTGTTCTCATTGGCAAGAAGAAGGCTAAGAGGGGATTTGATAGAGATATACAAGATGATCAGCGGATTAGATAGGGTAGACAGTGAAAGTCTTTTTCCTAGGATGATGATGACAGCTTGTACGAGGAGGCATAACTACACATTGAGGGGTGATAGATTTAAGACAGATGTCAGAGGCAGGTTCTTTACTCAGTGAGTGGTAAGGGTGTGGAATGCCCTACCTGCCAATGTAATTAACTGAGCCACATGAGGGAGATGGAAACAATCCTTAGATAAGCACATGGATGATTTTGCGACAGTGTAGGAGGACAAGCTAAGAATAGTTCACAGGTCAGCACAGAATAAAGGGCCTGTTCTCTGCTCTATTGATCTATGTTCTAAGTTCTACTGAGCTGGAAGGATGGAACTGGGGTAAGGTAGGGGGAGGGGAAATGAGGTACATGGTTGAAAAGCTTCAGGGCAGAGGAGATGACCTGTGGGTTGCAGTGACAGAGAGAGACCCACTGAGATTCTTGTGGAGAGAGGGGGAGAACTTCTTCAAGAAAGGCATTCTTGCACGGGGATTCGCAGTGAGGTTAAAATCAATGAGGGACAAGTGAGGACTGCAGATGCTGGATATCAGAGTCCAGATTAGAGTGGTGCTGGAAAAGCACAGCAGGTCAGGCAGCATCCGAGGAGCAGGAAAATCGACGATTCGGGCAAAATCACTTCACCAGCATGTGCAGTCCACGTTTTACCCGACCAAAACCAAACAGCCCAGTGAGCCCTGTAAATAACTAACAACAGCAAACAGCCCAGTGAACCCTGTGAATTACTAACAACAGCAAAGAGCCCAGTGAACCCTGTGAATTACTAACAACAGCAAACAGCCCAGTGAACACTGTGAATTAATGACAACAGCAAACAGCACAGTGAACCCTGTGAATTACTAACAATAGCAAACAGCCGAGTGAACACTACGAATTACGAAAAAAAGCAAACTGCCCAATGAACCCTGAGAATAACTAACAACAGCAAACAGCCCAGTGACCCCTGAGAATTAATAACAACAGAAAATACGACAGTGACCCTTTGAATTACTAACAATAGCAAAAATCCCAGTGGACCCAGTGAATTACTAATAACTGCAAACATCCCAGTGGACCCTGTGAATCACTAACAGCAAACAGCCCAGTGAAACCTGTGAATTACAAACAACAACAAACAGCCCAGTGAACCCTGTGAGTTACGAACAACAGCAAACAGCCCAGTGAACCCTGCGAATTACTAACAACAGCAAACAGCCCAGTGAACCCTGAGAATTACTAACAGCAAACAGCCCAGTGATCCCAGTGAATTACGAACAACAGCTAACAGCCCAGTGACCCCTGAGAATTACGAACAACAGCAAACAGCCCAGTGAACCCTGTGAATTACTAACAACAGCAAACAGCCCAGTGAACCCTGTGAATTATTAACAACAGCAAACAGCCCAGTGAACCCTGTGAATTATTAACAATACC
>NW_025210212.1:14285-18765 GCF_004010195.1 Chiloscyllium plagiosum
GTAAATGTAGGGGTATGGGTGGGTTGCGCTTCGGCGGGTCGGTGTGGACTTGTTGGGCCGAAGGGCCTGTTTCCACACTGTAATGTAATCTAATCTAATCACTGACATATAGATTTTCATAGCAATACACTTACCCAAGGATGGAAACAACATGTGAATGTTATAATAGCATGATAATACCAAATACGTACACAATAACAATACAAGGCAAAGTTCAATCAGATATTAATTTAATGCCTCATCATATGTCAGCTCTTGGCGGGGCGAAAGTGAGCAATGCAGATGCTGGAGGTCAGAGTCAAAGAGTGTGGTGCTGAAAAAGCACAGCTGGTCAGGCAGCATCCGAGGAGCAGGAGAATCAACGTTTTAAGCATCAGCTCTTCATCCTGATTTTCCAGCACCACACTCTTCGACAGATGTCAGTTGTTACCTGAAAATACCCTTTTAATTGTGAACATTAAGAAAAGACACCATTCTGTTAGCCAAACAAATAAGCATGGAGAAAGGGAGGACTGCAGATGCTGGAGATCAGAGTGAAAAAGTATGGCACTGGAAAAGCACACCATGTCAGGCAGCCTCCGAGGAACAGGACAGTCGACATTTCGGGCACAAAGTCCTTCATTAGGAATCGGAATACCAAGTAGAAGACGGGAAAAATTTCTGGCTGTAACAGCTGTTCCTTTTTTGGGGTATTTTAGGTGCTGGAGGTGATTTCCTCAAATTCCAGGAGCAGCATTACTGTTTCATATGCTGTTGCATTGTTTTGGAACTTTGGAAAAAAAAGTCAAAACAACAGCAGTTTTAAAAAGAAGAACTGACAAAGGAAGCACATGGTGAGGTCAGTGCAGGGGAGAGAGAGAGAGAGAGAAAGAAACTGACCGCTGCCTTTGCTGTTCAAATTCATGTATCGCTGGACATCGGAGTGCATCTGGGAAAATTAACCATCAGTGAAATTCACAACTAATCTTGGAGGAACTGTTGGGCAAAGTTCACAGCACAGAATCAGATAAGTTAATTGTTGTTTTAAGTGTGGCGTACAGAAAGTCTGCAGTAATGAGTACAGTGGGTTTTTCTTGATTATATGTTTTTGGAGATTTGTCTCTTGATTACACTTAAAATATAAGCCATAACTATTAATTTAACCTGGGGCAGTGTTTGTAAAGGAATAAGACGGTGTTATTTTCTGGATCTGTCAATTGTGAAGGAGCAAAAATGGCCTTTAGTAGAGTGATATGTACTTCTTGTCAGATGTGGAAGTTTAAAGAGAGTTTAAGTGCTACTGCGGATTACATCTGCCATAAATGCTGTTGGTTGTGAATCTTATCAGATCAAATGGATCAGTTGGAGAGACAGTTAGAAGCAATGAGGAATTTGCAACAGCAACAGTATGTGATGGCTGGCAGTTATAGGAAGGGGGGGAAGTCTCGGATACAGTCACATAGATGTGTTAACTTCAGGAAAGGTAAGAGAGGTAGGCAGCTAGTGCAGGAGTCTTTTGTGGCTATACCCATTTCAAACAGGTATGTTATTTTGAAAAATGTAGGGGGTGATGGATTCTCAGGGGAATGTAGCACGAACAGCCAAGTTCCTGGTATTGAGACTGGCTGTAATGCAAAGTGGAGTACGATGGGTCCCAAGAGATCAATTCTGTTAGAGGATTCTCTAGCCTGAGGTACAGACAGACATTTCTGTGGTCAGCAGCGAAAAAGCAGAATGGTGTGTTGTTTCCCTGGTGCCAGGATCAAGGGTGTCTCAGAGAGGGTGCAGAATGTTCTCATGGGGGAGAGGCGCCAGCAAGAAGTCATTGTCCACATTGGAACCAACAACTTAGGAAGGGAAAAGGTTGAGATTCTGAAGGGAGATTACAGAGAATTAGGCAGGAATTTAAAAAGGAGGTCCTTGAGAATAGTAATATCTGGATTACTCCTAATGAGGGCAGGAATAGGAGGATAGAGCTGGTGAGGGCAGGAATAGGAGGATAGAGCTGGTGTATGGGAGAAGGATTCACATTTTTGGATCTTGGAATCTCTTTTGGGGTAGAAGTGATCTGTACAAGACGAATGGATTGCACCTAAATCAGAAGGGGACTAATATACTGGCAGGGAGATTTCGTAGAGCTGCTCAGGAGGATTTAAACTAGTAAGGTGGTAGTGTTGGTGGTTGGGGGGGGGGGGGTGCAGAGAGATAGTGAGGAAACAGATCAATCTGAGACTGGTACAGTTGAGAACAGAAGCGAGTCAAACCGTCAGGGCAGGCTGACTGGTAGGAGTAATAAATTTGACGGCATTTATTTTAATGCAAGGGGCCTAACAGGGAAGGCAGATAAACTCAGGACATGGTTAGGAACATGGGACTGGGATATCATAGCAATTACATAAACATGGCTCAGGACTGGCAGCTTAATGTTCCAGGATACAAATGCGACTGGAAGGATAGAAAGGGAGGCAAGAGAGGAGGGGGAGTGGCATTTTTGATAAGGGATAGCATTCCAGCTGTGCTGAGGGAGGATATTCCTGGAAATACATCCAGGGAAGTTATTTGGGTGGAACTGAGAAATAAGAAAGGGATGATCACCTTATTGGGATGGTATCATAGACCCCCTAATAGTCAGAGGGAAATTGAGAAACAAGATCTCAGCTATCTGTAAGAATAATAGGGTGGTTATGGTAGGGGATTTTAACTTTCCAAACATAGACTAGGACTGCCGTAGTGTTAAGGGTTTAGATGGAGATGACTTTGTTCAGTGTGTACAAGAAAATTTTCTGATGCAGTATATGGATGTACCTACGAGAGAAGGTGCAAACCTTGACATTGTCTTGGGAAATAATGCGGGACAGGTGACTGAGGTGTCATTTGGGGAGCACTTTGGGGCCAGCGACCATAATCCTATTAAATTTAAAATCATGATGGAAGAGGATAGACCAGATCTAAAAGTTGAAGTTCTAAATTGGAGAAAGGCCAATTTTGACGGTATTAGGTAAGAATGTGGGCGGCACGGTGGCACAGTGGTTAGCACTGCTGCCTCACAGCGCCTGAGACCCGGGTTCAATTCCCGCCTCAGGCGACTGACTGTGTGGAGTTTGCACGTTCTCCCCGTGTCTGCGTGGGTTTCCTCCGGGTGCTCCGGTTTCCTCCCACAGTCCAAAGATGTGCAGGGTCAGGTGAATTGGCCATTCTAAATTGCCCGTAGTGTTAGGTAAGGGGTAAATGTAGGGGTATGGGTGGGTTCGCTTCGGCGGGTCGGTGTGGACTTGTTGGGCCGAAGGGCCTGTTTCCACACTGTAATGTAATCTGTAATGTAATCTAAACTTTCAAAAGCTCATTGGGAGCACATGTTTGCAGGTAAAGGGACGGCTGGAAAATGGGAAGCCTTCAGAAACGAGATAACGAGAATCCAGAGAAAGTATATTCCTGTCAGGGTGAAAGGAAAGGCTTGTAGGTACAGGGAATGCTGGATGACTAAAGAAATTATGGTTTGGTTAAGAAAAAGAAGGAAGTATATGTAAAGTATAGAAAGGATAGATAGAGTGGATCCTTAGAAGAAGATCAAGGCAGTAGGAGTATACTTAAGAGGGAAATCAGGAGGGCGAAAAAGGGACATGAAATAGCTTTGGCAAATAGAGTTAAGGAGAATCCAAAGAGTTTTTACAAATACATTAAGGACAAAAGGGTAACTAGGGAGAGAATAGGGTCCCTCAAAGATCAGCAAGGCGGCTTTTGTGTGGAGCCACAAAAAATGGGGGAAATACTAAATGAGTATTTTGCATCAGTATTTACTGTGGAAAAGGATATGGAAGATATAGAAAGTAGCAAAATAGATGGTGACACCTTGTAAAATATCCCTATTACAGAGGAGGAAGTGCTGGATGTCTTGAAACGCATACAGGTGGATAAATACCCAGGACCTGATCAGGTGTACCCCACAACTCTGTGGGAAGCCAGAGAAGTGATTGCTGGGTCTCTTGCTAAGATTTTTGCATCATCGATAGTTACAGGTGAGGTGCCAGAAGACTGGAGGTTGCCTAACGTGGTGCCACTGTTTAAGACGGGTGGTAAGAACAAGCCAGGGAACTATAGACCTGTGAGCCTGACGTCAGTAGTGGGCAAGTTGTTGGATGGAATCCTGAGGGACAGGATGTACATGTATTTGGAAAGGCAAGGACTGATTATGGATAGTCAACATGGCTTTGTGCATGGGAAATCATGTCCCTCAAACTTGATTGAGTTTTTTGAAGAAGTAACAAAGAGGATTGATGAGGGCAGAGCGCTAGATGTGATCTATATGGACTTCAGTAAGGCGTTTGACAAGGTACCCCATGGGAGACAGATTAGCAAGGTAGATCTCATGGAATACAGGGAGAACTAGCCATTTGGATACAGAACTGACTCAAAGGTAGAAGACAGAGGGTGGTGTTGGAAGGTTGTTATTTTAGACTGGAGGCCTGTGACCAGTGGAGTGCCACAAGGACCGTTGCTGGGT
>NW_025210213.1:0-7949 GCF_004010195.1 Chiloscyllium plagiosum
GTTTTCTATCAAGAACTAGTTCTTCTCTCTGAAGTAACTTCAAACAAGAACACCATTGAGAGTAGTAACGTCATTGGGCCGACAATTCAGTTATTACACTGAATTCACTGTTTCAACTTCAACCACAGATGACGGCAGGAATTAAATTCAAATGATAGAAAACCAGGACTTCGCGAATAACAACCAGAAAAGAAGCAGGGTCTTGTATAACAACTTACCTGTTCTCGTGAGATCGTTTGCTAAAGACAGCTAAGATTATTACCTGTTCAAGATTAAACGTACGTTCATACCCAGTAGAATGTGATTGGCTGTATATGTCCCTGGGGAATGTTCAGAGTAAAGGTCAATTACTGATGATCAACAAATGCTCCGTAGGTAGAAAGCTCCGCGACTGGGAATAAGTACAATGGATTTGACCAGGAAGGGGAAATCTAGGCTGGACAGGAGGGCCACAACAGTGAACTGAAACAAGCACAGGACTGTATGCAGTTTTAATTCGATTTCTAATTGAACAGTTCCAAAGGCAGGGGAAATGAAATTTGCATGCCACTTAAATTCCATCAGGGCTCGGATTGGTGAGAGTTCGGGACGGATGGGTATTTGGCACATCCCCAGCAGCTAGAGTGGTTGGCCCATGCAAAGAAAAAAGCATCAGTCTGTTACTCCTGTTTACAAGAGGTAATCAGGCGATCCATTGCGCCGATAGGAAGATGAGACGCAGTGTAATGAAAGCCAGAAAGGTAAGGCTGAGGCATTCGCGGACAGTGACTGAACAGATGTCTTAGACAGTGGCTTCCAGTATCCCTCCGGGGTAGCACTCTTTTGAATTACATCGCATGCGTCCATTCATGTTCTCCTTCGAACGTGACTGCTGAATGAGTCACCATGTGGACTATAAACGGGCCTTTCACTTGCACCCTTTCCCAGTTTTTAGGATTAAAGTACCTGTGACTGTAAACATTGAAGAATGTTGGTTAACTGATGCAAGCATTTCCCACTTGTCCACCCCTATAGTGGCAGCAGTATCAGTCATTATTTTTTATTCATCTGCTGAATATATTTGCTATTATTAGACAATATTCATAACAACGTATACGAGGTAATTCTATAAAAGCAAGGTGTCAACAAGTAAAATGCCAATGAGTCAAGGAAGTCGTTCAATAAAGGCAGCACAACCCTTTTACAGAATTCATCTTTTTTGACTACATATCAAATATTGTTCAGTTCATTGCTCAACTTCTTTCTGAAATTCTGGCTTTTGCCAAGTTCGTAATAGTGTATAAACCATTCGTTCCTGACCCAAGCATAGAGAGTTATGTCTCCTTTTGCAAGCATGTTGCCAGGATTGGCGGATTTGAGCTATAGAGAGAGGCTGAATAGTCTCGGGCTGTTTTCACTGGAGCATCGAAGGCGGAGGCATGGACTTTTAGAAGGTTATTAAATATTGTGCGGCAAGGATAAGCTAAATACACAAAGTATTTTCCCTGGAATGGGGGAATACAGAACTAGAGTACACAGATTTAGTTTGAGATGGAAAAGATATAAACAGGACATAAGGGACATTTTTTTCAGTTAGAGAGTGGTGAGTGATTGGAATGAGCTGCCAGAGGAAATGGTGGACGTTCGGACAATGGCATCATTTAAATGGCGTCTGGATTGTTCTGTGAAAACGAAGAGTTTAGAATGGTATGAGACAGATGCTGGCAAAGGGGGAAGTTTAAATTGGGATATTTGGTAAACATGGACGATTTGGACAGATTGGCCTGTTTCCATGCATTATATCTCTCATACTCTATGATTATAAATAATCAACTAAAATAGTGCAACAAAGAAGGAATACAAACATATCCACCAGGGATCACCCACATTTTGTTTTGGGTATCGAGAAATCATCCCATCGGAGGTCATAAACTGTGGCTCTTCAGCAGGGTCTTCCCTGATATTTATGAATCATACCCAGGTCTGCAATTCCCATTCGTAAAATGTCTCTAACCAGGTTTTGCGTCGAAACCAATCGGTTCAGAAGTTTGGGGTGTTCGGCTGCCTGCTTGTCTGCAAAATCTCTGTCATTCCTTTAGAGACGGTATCAGTTGCATTCACGAGATTCGAACATTTTGACAACTGCCAGACTGGTTCAACAAACAGCAACATTATTTGGTTATCTGGTGCAGGCTAAATCCACTATGCTCCAGGAAGGTTCCAAAATCGTGGGCCACACAAAATAACATCGAGAGTCCGTGTGTATTAGGAAATTTTTTGGCTGCTGGAGTGCAAGCCTGTCGAGCTTTGTGTTAATCCCAAGATTACAATAAGGACACATCACTTTCCATTGGCCATATTTCCACAGTTAAATTCCACAGCCTGTCCCCTCCTCTCGGGTGCCCCCGAGAAAGGGTTTCTGAACAGTGTTCGCTCGGCGGGCGTCTGAGGTAGGTTCCGCCCCCAGTGGATTTGCTGGTCACAATCAACCTCGTTGGGGCTGACCCAAGGCGTACGTATATCTGAGGTTGCTTGACTTATTCTGTTTAACCTGTAACTTGGATCGTAATTTGTTCTCATTCTGGCCATCCCAGCAAACGACCACCAATCACCTCATCTGCAATTAGAAATTGCTGATCCAGTTAATATTGTTTGACGTAGGCGATACCAGAAGGAATGCATGGAAAAACAATAGTGTTAAACAAAGATGAATCAGCTTCATGATCATTTTCATTTGCGGGCCGTATTCCTCTTTCGTCAGACAGCTGGGCACTTATTTCAGTCACAATCCAATCTTATTCGTGTCACTCCCAGATGTTTGTGGCCTTTATGCATGTATCATTCTTTGGACGTATTAAACAAATTGGGTCGGATTCTCTTTGCTGTCTGGTGCTATCCTCAAAAACATTAATCTGATTCTTGAGACGGTATCTTGTTCACATGGCTCAGGACTCTCACTGCCATGATGTCGACAATGAAGTTGGACAACCCATCACCTTCAGTTTAAGGGAAGGTTCATAATCAGGGGTGTGTGCTGAGGATTATCTGGTTAAAATTCGCATTGCTTCCTTCAAATAGGAATGGGTGTTCCATCCGATATACATGCTTCAATCCCACTATCGCATACATAATTCCTCCAACTGGCCAGTCAGATATCTTTCCATTTACTATCGCCTTTCTTTTTCCATTCTTTACTTAATGATTAGTGCAATCATGCTTCAGATTAACCAGAAGGCAACGATACAGATCATGTACAAAAGCATAATACAAATTAATCCTGGCAATTAATTTTGACTTTGTGATCCAGGGCTCATACAATTGGTTTGAAAAATAAAAGTCTTTAAACATATTGTTGATCTGATCGTTCATTTCTCAGTGAGGGAGGAACATTGATATAGAAATGGCAGTACATAATCACCAATGAAATGCATTAGTCTGAAACTGAAGTGGAACCAATCGAATCTGAAAAAAAGCGAAAACAAATTACTTCTGTTGCTATTACTTTATTCAAACATCATTGCTGGTTGGGGATATAGAGACATAGAGTCATAGAGATGTACAGTATGGAAACAGATCCTTCCGTCCAACCCGTCCATGCCGACCAGATATCCCAACCCAATCTCGTCCCACCTGTCAGCACCCGGTCCAAATCCTTCCAAACGCCTCCTATTCATATATCCATCCTAATGCCTCTTAAATGTTGCAATTTTACCAGCCTCCACCACTTCCTCCGGCAGATCATTCCATAAACGAACCTCCCTCTGCGTGAAAACGTTGCCCCTTCGGTCGCTTTAATACCTTTCCTCCCTCACCTTGAACCTATGCACTCGAGTTCTGGACTCCCCGACCCCAGGTAAAAGACTTTGCCTATTAGCCCCATCCATGCCCCTGATAATTTTGTAAACCTCTGTAAGGTCACCACTCAGTCTCCGACGCTCCAGAGAAAACAGCCCCAGCCTAATCACCCTCTAGATCAAATAGTCCAACCCCGGCAACATCCTTGTAATTATTTTTGAAGCCTTTCAAGGTTCACAGCATCTGTCCGATAGGGAGGAGACTTAAATTGCACGCAATATTACAACAGTAGTCTAACCAATGTCCTATATAGCCGCAACATAATCTCCCGACTTCTTTACTCAATACTCTGGCCAATAAAGGAAAGCACACCAAACGCCTTCTGCCCGATCCTATGTACCTGCGACTCCACTTTCAAGGAGCTGTGAACCTGCACTCCAAGGTCTCTATATTCAGCAACAATCCCTCGGACCTTTCCGTTAAGTGTATAAGTCCTGCTAAGATTTGCTTTCCCAAAATGCAACACCTCGCATTTATCTGACTCAAACACCATCTGCAAATTCTCAACCCATTGGCCCATCTGGTCAAGATCCTGTTGTAATCTAAGTTAACCCTTTTCGCTGTCCACTACACCTTCAAATTTGCTGTCATCTGCAAACTTACTAACGGTACCTCTTATAATTGCACCCAAATCATTTAAGTAAACGACAAAAAATAAAGAACACAGCAGCGATCCTTGTGGCATTCCACTGGTTACAGGCCTCCAGTCTGAAAAACAACCCGTCATCACCACACTCTGTCTTCTACCTTTGAGCCAGTTCTGTATCCAAATGGCTAGTTGTCCTTGTATACCGTGAGATCTAACCTTGCTAATCTTTGGCCAATGGGGAACCTTGTCGAACACCTTACTGAAGTCCGTATCGATCACATCTACCGCTCTGCCCTCATTAAACCTCTTTGTTACTTCCTCAAAAAACGCAATCAAGTTTGGAGACATGATTTCCCACGCATAAAAACATGTTGACTATCACTAATCCGAGAATAGGGGCCCTATTCTCTCCCTAGTTACCCTTTTTAATTTAACGTATTTGTACAAATTCTTTGGATCATCTTTAATTCTAGTTGCCAATTCTATCTCATGTCCCATTGTTGCTCTCCTGATTTCCATCTTAAGGATACTCCTACATCTTTTATTCTCTTCCAAAGATTCACTCGATATATCCTATCCATCCCTTACATGTGTTTCCTTCTTTTTCAGTACAGGTCACTTCTACCCCAAAAGATATTCCAATGATCGAAAAATATGAGTCCAGAACTCGAGGGCATAGGTTCAAGGTGAGAGAGGAAATTCCTTCAATTTCTTTAGTCACCGAACATTCTCTATACCGACCAGCCTTTAGTTTCACCTTAACAGGAATATACTTTCTCTGGATTCTTGTTATCTAAATTCTGAAGATTTCCCATTTTCCATCTGTCCCTTTACCTGCGAATATCTGCCCCCAGTGTTTCTGAAATTGCTTTGTTTTTCCATTCCTGTGTTCCTGACCATGTCCTGTTAGGACCCTTGCATTGAAATAAATGCAGTTTAATGTATTTGTCTTACCTTGTTCCTGCCTGCCCTGACTGTTCTTAACTGTACCACTCTCAGATTGATCTCTTTCTTCACTATCTCCCTGGTTCCCACCCCTCCCCACCCCACTTTACGAGCTTAAGTCCTCCCGACCAGATCTAGCAAATCTCCCTGCCAATATATTAGTCGCCTTCCAATTTAGGTGCAATCCATCCTTCTGTACAGGTCACTTCTACTCCAAAAGATATTACAATGATCGAAAAATGTGATTCCTTCCCTCATACACCAGCTCCTCAGCCATGCATTCGTCTGCTCTATTCTCCAATTCCTGCCCTCACTAGCTCGTAGCACTGGAAATAACACAGATATTACTTCGCTCGAGGACCTCCTTCTTAAATACCTGTCTAACTCTCTGTAATCTCCCTTCAGAATCTCAAAATTTTACCTTCCTATGTCGTTGGTTCAAATGTGTACAATGACGTCTTGCTGGCCCCTCTCCCCCATAAGAAAATTCTGTACCCTCTCTGAAACATCCTTGATTCTGGCACAAGGAAAGCAAATTGATTTGTCGCTTCTGGCCACAGAAACCTGGAACTAGAGAATTCCCGTAACACAATTGATCTCTTGGTACCCGACGTACCCCACGTTGCATTAGAGCCAGTCTCTACACCAGAAACGTGGCTGTTCGTGCTACGTTCTACTAAGAATCCATTACCACCTACGTTTTCCAAAACATCTTTCCTGTTTGAAATGACTATATCAATAAAACACTCCTGCACTAGCTGCCTCCCTTTCTTACTTTCTTGGAGTTAACCCATCCGTGTAACTGCCTCTAAGACCTTCCACCTTCCTACAACTGCCATTCATCACATACTGTTGCTGTTGAATATCACCCATTGCTTCTAACTGTCTCTCCAACCGATCCATTCGATTTGATAAGATTCAGAGCCAGCAACAATTATGTTTTGGATCGAACATTATATATTCTGTTCTGCAATTTTTAACCAAATTCTACAAGGTTCTTGTAATGTCTCATCCTAATGTGCAAATGTTACAATCTGGAGTGAATTTCCTCAAAGTTATGTTTAGCTTATTTTTAAGAAAGGAGTAGAGACCTGCTGAGGCCAGGATTTACATTGTTACTGCTTTTACTTCTGTTTGTTAATGCACTGATTGGTCCATCAGCTGGAGCTGAGAGGGTTGAGGTTGATCTTTGGCAGGAACATGAAATGATGGGGAATTTGAGAGTAGGTTTATAATGATAGCAAATGGTGCAAAATCTTAGGAGAAGACTTTTTCAAAAAAAAAGTCTTGTTGTCTCCCTCCAAATTAAACTGATTCGAATGTAAATAAGATTTTCTTTAATGTTGGCATAAAACGTGATTAGTTAGAAATTGACAGTTGTGTAGTCATGTGCTTTACAAAAACGGGAGGATTAATATTTCACTTGTATTCACTGACGATTCCTTAACCATCAACTAAATCATCTAAATTCTCTAAATGCAAATCAAATTCAAAGCAGGCCCTGATCTCGAGCTCCAGGGAACAAACCGCTTTAAATCACCAACAAGCAGATGTGCATTTAAACCAGATCACAAAGAGTTAAGCTTTCTGCAAGCTTCAGTGAATCAACATTGAATGGCAATCACGTCCCAGCACTGTCAACGTTAGAGAATTTAGCCTCATAAATCATGGCTGTGGCATAAAGCTGATTATCCAAATAGGGAAAGAAAAGCCAAAGTCTGGGCAAAATCCAAGTACCGCTCAGCTATTCCATTTGTAATTCAAACAACGTTTTGAAGACAAGATGTTCGTGCCTCTGCATCAGTCCACGATCCAGCGGAAATACAACGGAGCCCATTGCGGCCCGTATGCCAAATTCATTAATGTTATGGCATCCTGAAGTAAGCAACTATAATTATTGCAGATTTGATTGATCCAATTAAAACTGATATTAGGCAATTAAAAGTATCGGGGGCGTCGTTAAGCAAGCCTTGGACCTCACAGGTGTCAAGGGCTTACCAAATGGGCTTTCATCAGTCATAATCCAGAGGCAAGCAAGTTCGTTAGCATTCATATTGTTAAAGTTGAATGCTTTCACAACCTGTCCGGATTCTAGGACCCCATTGAGTACTTACACTTGTGTTTTGTGGCTGAGTAGCAAGAATTGTATCAGTTTTTCTCGCCGCATATTTGTCACTGGCCAGCTTTCCTCTCCTCTTTTTTGGATGCGACAAAAGGAGCAGAAACACCCTCTCTATATCATCTCGCGAACAATACTAGCCGATGAGCGGCCAGTACAAAATATCCCCTGCCTTACTCTTGATTCGAACTGATTTACTGCGGCGCTTCTGTGATTTCCTCGAGACGACAAACAGTCGCTGGTCCCTCTGCTCAGCGGGACAAGATTTAAATGTACCAGAGTTCACTCTTTCTGCCGGGTGTTTGCAACTGACTGATCCCATCAGAATCTGACTGATCAATGGCTTGAGTCCATATCCTGTTACATGAAATGCCGCGTGGGTGCATCTGTCAATAACTCACGATCATGTGAAATTATAAATTATTCTTTCTTACCAATACTTTCTTGCCACAGCATCTTTCC
>NW_025210213.1:11240-12929 GCF_004010195.1 Chiloscyllium plagiosum
CAGAAGTCCAGCTCAATGCAGAGTAGACTGCACTGCTCTTCTAGGATCTGGCTTAGATTCCGCATGTTCCTCCCATGGTCAAGAGCCACTCGCTGCTCAAGAACTAGTAACGTTTGACAGCGCGGATACAACAGCGACCACTGCAATTTGCCCCCATTGACCCTGTCAGTACTCCCTCAGTTCAGATTGCCTAACTAGCGCAGAATGAGTTCTGCGAGGGCTGCGTTCTGATATCATTGCTGGCCACCTTCAATAAACAGAGCCCAGTTACTGAACCCTTTTCTGAAGCACCCCTACTGCTAAGCAACTTTCCAGCCTCGGTGTGGACACAGAACTCAAATCATGCAGGCCGAGTTCTATCTTCCCCATCACATACCATAACGCTCAATCAGAGAAGTGTCCTCCCGTCAGAACGGCAATACAATCGATTACCGTCGGCTGTCATGAATCCAGGTGATTGGAGAAGTCTGGCTATCAGTTCCGAGATTTATTAATGTAAGATAGCGTGGCAAACAGGTAGACAACTAGCAATCCACATCCACGAACACCAACTAACCACTAAACGTCACGACCGGCTGTCCCTGGTAAGTGACATCTTCAGTACTTTGCGCACTGATTACAGGACCACAAATTCGACTGGGGCAGAATAACCTTCATAGGACAAGCTAAACAAAGGAGAGCGAGATAATTCCTGGAAACATAGAACTAATCTACGGGCTCCACCAACAAACCCATACTGCATTGAACAACCAGAACAGCCAAACAGAAGCAAAAAAGAAAGGAACCAAGTGAAATCCAATTGAGACAGCACGGAGAAATTCACAGGTGGATGCAAAACACTGATGTCAGTGAAGAGCACTGGACGGGGACAAAACGTCTGCAAATCAAGTTTTTACTTGTGTCTGGCGTGGCACGATGGCTCAGTGGTAAGTACTGCTGTCTCACAGCATCAGTGACACAGGTGCGTATCCAACCTCGCGCCACTGCCTCTGTGGACTTTACGCTGTCTTCCTTTATCTGTGCAGGTGTCCTTCGGGAGCTCCAGTTTAGTCTGATAATCCAAAGATGTACTAATAATGGAGAATTGGACATGATAAATTGTCCTTAGTGTTCTGGGATAGGTCGGTTGGACGCACTAGTCTGGGTAAATGTAGAGCTCTGGGTTGGATAATCTTCGGGCTTGTTGGGACAAATGGCCTGTTTCCACACTGTCGGGATTGTAATTCCTCTGTGTCAACCATTCACTCCGCTATAAACCCACTCATTTCTACAGCCTTTCTACTTTGTAAATTTCACCATGCTCCCGGATATGTACAAGGCCACAGTCGTTGGTTTGAGTTTTTAGAAGCGGTTAAAGATGGGGAAGAAGCTTTCTGCTCGGAAGAAATTAAGATAAAGAGTTTTAAGTAAACAGAAGAAAAGATTATATTGGTGCTGCAGGTTGTTGATAAGAGGAGGTTATACTGAAATGTATGGGACTTCTTTCGGAGAATCTATCAGAAAGAGGGTTCTGGCAGCTGGAGATGGTGTTAGAGACTGGAAGATATGTAGATGTTTATAAACACTACAGATATGTGGAGTATTTTTGTCGTGACTGGAGTTACGGTGGCATGGTGGCTCAGCGGTTGTCACTGGTGTCTCATATTACCAGGAACCCGATTTCAATTCCAGCTCCAGGCGATTGTCTGT
>NW_025210213.1:13228-14492 GCF_004010195.1 Chiloscyllium plagiosum
TAGAGAAGATTGCAAAGATTGAGAAGTTTCAATGGATCGAGCAGTTACAGAGGGATGGAAAGTTGTGAGTACTTCAGAAATGTTACATAAAGAGGGAGAATTGTAAAATCTGGAGGTGATTCCATAGAAAGGAGGTTTATATGGCTTGCATGAGTTACTGAGATAAGGAGGCCGGTATCGGCTGATGGTGATTGCAGAGCATCATAGAATCTCAGCAGGTTAGAAACAGGCCATTTGGCCCAAGGGATGTCCACACCCAGCCAGACCCATCTCTCCAACCTATTACTCTGTATTTACCAAATCCACACACCCCTAACCGCGCTGAACAAATCTGCATGGCCCATTTACCAAAACTGGAGAGACGGAGAAACCCAAGCAGACACGTGGAAAATGTACAAACTCCTCACAGATCGTCTCCCGGGGCTCGAATTGAACCCAACTTCCTGGCACTGTGAGGCAGCCGTACTAACCAAAAAGCCACCATGCAGCCGTACAGAGATCATAATATATCGTACAGGATCAAACTCGTTGAAGAGGCAAGATATTATTCGATTTGGAGGAGTCTCAAGACATCAGACTGAATGACGCAGACATCTTATGACAGAAGCATGACATTTGGCCAATCATGGTTATACCAGCCCTTCAACTGAATACATTGCTGAAGGAACAATCTCCTCCTCCCACGTATTCTTCCACGTTAGTTTTTGTATCAATAATCATCCAATCTCCACTTGAATGTTTCCATTGAACATGCATCAACAGCACATCCAGGTGCATTCTGAGTACTCGCAGATCATTCTTTTCCAGGTGCAACTCCCTCTTCTGGTTTCGAACCAGTATTACTCATTATTTTAACACGCTCTCTGTGAGGTGTGCACAGAGTATTCATGGACAGCTGTGCGTGGGCTTTCGGTTTTCATATAATCCCCACCTGCTCTATGATCTCTAACCGATCCTTCAGCATTATTCTTGCTTTGCAATTCGATTCTCTACCTGCCATCGATTCGATTGTTCTCCATCATCCAGGAAGGATGAGGTTTATTTATCCTGCTCTTCCCATTTGATGGGCCATTCCTCGATTGGACCCAATCTGCCTCCTCACTAAAAGGAGCCTATGGTTCTTTATTTTTCTTTTCTAACCAACGGGGTGTTCCAGTGAAACTTTCCCAGCTTCATTCTTACCACATTGGAGGCCACACACAGTCAACGAACTTTTCTAACTCTCAATTTTTGCGTGCTATTCTCACTCGGAATTATTGCAAAA
>NW_025210213.1:16144-18766 GCF_004010195.1 Chiloscyllium plagiosum
GAAAGGAAGAAAGAAGGAAAGAAAATGTTGTTAGCTGAGCAACAAGATGGAGAATTTGTACTGAGAAATTTCGACTCAGTCAGCCAAGTTAATTTAATAGGTTTTCGATTCAAAGAGAAGGTAGCAATGTACACAGATGTGTTAAAACTCTGCCACATTCTATGAAGTACTTGTTGAAGTCTTATTATTTCATTTAAAACAAATCGACTCAGCAGATGGAGTGTTCCAAGGATATACGTGTAATGCCATTTCAAACTGAAATTATACGCAGGACAAGTAAGTTATTTGTCACGCTGTCAGATCAGGGATCAAGACATTATCGAGAAGGTAAACAGGTTATTTTAAGCGCTTATGAATTAATCGCAGAAACATATATACAGCGATTCAGAAACATAAAGAAGGAACCAGGTCAGATTTATGTTGATTTCGAAAATTATAAACGTAATTATTTTGATGGATGTATCGTGCTCAGAAACCAGAAAAGACCTTTGAGGATCGACGAGAGATTATTCTTCGGATCAAGTATAAAAAAAAAGTTCCAGATTTGTTTACCACAGAAGAAGAAAGAAGGCCAAGAGAATGGAAGAAGGTGAAAGGCCTCAGGTGTTTTCCTGTGATAAAGTGGGTCACCAAAGTTCACAGCGCTAATCGTTGAAGAAAGGCACTGTGGGAAGAGATGTGGTCAGATAAGCTAAGCCAGTGGCATTAATGAACGTAGTAAAGGAGAGCTAGAGAGGAGGCGAGGGGCTGCAGAATAGTGCACAGCCTCGGCAGGTGCCAGGAATGGAGCTAGTACCTGATCGCTCCAAGAATCGGGGGAGAAGGAGGAGGATTTATAATTATGAGAGATATAAGATCTAACAATCACTGATATTAGTTGATGAGTGATTGTGCACTCTTCCCGATCTGTCAATCGAGATTGCGGTAATTTGTGGGATAGAAAAAACCCCATAAATTAATCGTTTCCAATGGAAGATCATGTTTCAGTGCCAGATTAAGATTGGGCAAGTTACAGTGGCAGTAAGTGACAGGCTATCAATTCCAGGACATAAAAACAAGGACTACAGATGCTGGAAACCAAAGTCTAAGTTAGAGTGGAGCTGGAAAATAAAAGGTCAGGCAGCTTCCAAGAAGCAGGAAAACCGACGTTTCGGGCAAAAGCCCTTCATCAGGAACAGAGGCAGGTAAATCTCTCCATTCTGCAGGCACCCTGCCTCTGTTCCTGATGATGGGATTTTGCCCGAAACGTCGATTTTCCTGCTTCTCAGAAGCTGCCTGACCTGGTTTGCTTTTCCAGCACCACTCTAATCTATCAATTCCAGGAATTAGGTTTGTCCATGGGAATGATTTGGCAGAAACCAAAGTGGCAGTAAAACCCCTTGCTGTGGATCAGCACAAGGAAGACCAAGAAACTGATGTGTTAAACCAGAAATATTTGCACAGGCTGTGTGGTGACCAGAACAATATCATAAGTACGAGCAAAAAGTAAAGAACAAGCTGACGGAGTTGAGGGACAATTAGCGGATACCCTGTTTGACGTCATGATGCCAGAAGAGCTTCAACAGGCAGCGGGTCAAACACAAGTGTGTAGTCCTGAAAGGATAAGCGTTTTGCAACAGAAAGACAAGACGATAAAAGTTACATCTGTGGATGAGTACTCCAAAAAGGAGGCAGAGAATATTCTGGAGGGTTATTATCTGAAAGATTGAAACCTAAGATGGAAATGGAGACCACCACAGGCTAGTGCAGAGGAGAAGTGGGCCAAAGTGTACGAGGTTGGTTGCCAGTATAATACAGACAGGAAGTGCTAGGGGTAGCATATGACCTAACTGTTGGAGGTCACATGGGGGTAGGAAAGACTCAGGCTAAGGTACGAAAGCACTTCTGTTGGCCAAGAAAGCACAAGGATGTGGTTAGCTTTTGCTGAACGCGTCATGCATGCCAAACGGTAATTAGGCTACAGGATGTAACAAAACCAGCACCTTTGTGGCCAATTCCTGCAATCGGAGAACCTTTCACACAGCTTGTGATTGTGTAGGTCCCCTTCTGAGAATTAAACGTGGAACAAATACTTGTTAACCACAATGGATGTGGCTACCAGTTTTCACAGGCAAAGCCGCCAAAACTGAGTATCGAAACAAAAGCGGAGGTAGACAAATTTTAGATTTCGTCACACGGTATGGGCTACTGAGAGAGAGTCATTCGGACTGAGGGTAAACTTTTACTGAGGAGACCGTTACCGGGGTTATGGATAGCTTATGTATACAACACTTGAAATCCAGTGCATATGACTCTGAATCCCAGGGAGCTTAGGAAAGGTGACATCAGACCTTGTATATCATATTGAGAAGATGCTGTTAGGATTACCTGAATGATTGGAATAAAGATATTCCATTCGTATTGTTTGCCGTTTGTATACAACACTTGAAATCCAGTGCATATGATTCTGAATCCCAGGGAGCTTAAGAAAGGTGACATCAGACCTTGTATATCATATTGAGAAGATGCTGTTCGGATTACCTGAATGATTGGAATAAAGATATTCCATTCGTATTTTTTGCCATTGGAGATGCATCAATCGAATCTACCCAGTTCCCTCCCTTTGAGGTAATATTCGAGCAT
>NW_025210214.1:0-4224 GCF_004010195.1 Chiloscyllium plagiosum
GTAGCAGTTGGGCCCATTGTCCAAGCCAAGTAGAATATCCTTCGACTTAATGCACTCCAATGAGGTCAAAGTTGAAAGACAGCAGTATTCAGCCGTAATGCAACTTGTGAAATTTCAGCCTTAAAGGTTATACCTCAGAAGAAGCTAATTCAGGCAGTCTAGATTTTGAATATCAACTTGAAAAAGGAACGGATGGTTGATCAAGTAGAATGTTGGCTTAAACTTGAATTAGCCTGTATCTGCCAACTGTATCTGAATTTAAATAAATTTGGCATTGAAAGAAGAATTCCAGTCAGTTTTTCAATGTCCCTGTACCATGACTGAAATTAAAGGACCAGCCACTCAATTAAAACTGGACAAAAAAAGACACATTTCTGTTACATTTGGATGTTCTTCTATGCGACTAGAACTGAAAGTGATATTGTGTGGACAGATTGATTAGTGTACTCCTTGCATTCAGACTAAATACTTACTTCTTTTCTTCCACTGATTTAGCAACACAGCTCAACATTTTGCTTGCTTTGGTAAATGCAGGTGTGTGATGACTAAATGTGGTCAGTGATGAGTTCATTATCATTCCAAAATGAAGATGCATTGCCTTGAAAGCTAGCGTGCTTCCAAATAAACCTGTTGGACTAAAACCTGGTGTTGTGTGATTTTTATCTTTGTCAACCCCAGTCCAACACCGGCACCTCCAAGTCATTCCAAAATCCCTTTAGGTGTCTTTATTGGGAAACTAGACACACTTACTTCTATTCCTATGGCCAACTATCTATCATATTTCACATGGAAGGAGAAAAGGGAGGGAAAACTTGGACAGTCCTGTTAGAAGGCCCACCCATCAAACTTTTATGTGATTCTTAATCATGTCTGATGTTGAGCAGAATCACGCTGCAAGTTCATCCATAAAGCCAGAGTTTTATGATTTTAATTGTTACAACAATGTCGTGGGAAGCTAGGGAAGTGATTCCTGGGCTCCTTGCTGAGATATTTGCATCATCGATAGTCACAGGTGAGGTTCCAGAAGACTGGAGGTTGGCTAATGTGGTGCCACTGTTTAAGAAGGGTGGTAAGGAAAAGCCAGGGAACTATAGACCAGTGAGCCTGATGTTGATGGTAGGCAAGTTGTTGGAGGGAAACCTGAGGGACAGGATTTACATGCATTTGGAAAGGTAAAGAGTGATTAAGGATAGTCAACATGGCTTTGTGTGTGGGAGATCATGTCTCACAAACTTGACTGAGTTTTTTGAAGAAGTAACAAAGAGGATTGATGAGGGCAGAGTGGTAGACATGATCTATATGGACTTCAGTAAGGCGTTCAACAAGGTTCCCCATGGGAGACTGGTTAGCAAAGTTAGATCTCATGGAATACAGGGAGAACTAGCCATTTGGAAAGAGAACTGACTTGAAGGTAGAAGACAGAGGGTGGTGGTGGAGGGTTGTTTTTCAGACTGGAGGCCTGTGACCAGTAGTGTGCCCCAAGGATCATTGCTGGGTCCACTGCTTTTTATCATTTATATAAATGATTTGGATGTGAACCGAGGAGGTATAGTTAGTAAGTTTGCAGATGACACCAAAATTGGAGGTGTAGTGGACAGCGAAGGTTATCTCAGATTACAACGGGATCTTGATCAGATGGGCCAATGGGCCGAGGAGTGGAAGATGGAGTTTAATTTAGCTAAATGTGAGGTGCTGCATTTTGGAAAAGCAAATCTTAGCAGGACTTATACACTTAATGGTAAGGTACGACGGAGTGTTGCTGAAGAAAGAGACTTTGCAGTGCAGGTTCATCGTTCCTTGAAAGTAGAGTTGCAGGTAGATATGATAGTGAAGAAGGCCTTTGGTATGCTTTCCTTTATTGGTCAGAGCATTGAGTATAGGAGTTGGGAGGTCATGTTGTGGCTGTACAGGACATTGGTTAAGCCACTGTTGAAATATTGCGTGCAATTCTGATGTACTTCCTATTGGAAGGATGTTGTGAAACTTGAAAGAGTTCAGAAAAGATTTACAAGGATGTTGCCAGGGTTGGAGGATTTGAGGTATAGGGAGAAGTTGAATAGGCTGGGGCTGTTTTCCCTGGAGCATCGGAGGCTGAGGGCTGACCTTATAGAAGTTTATAAAATCATGAGGGGCATGGATAGGATAAATAGCCAAGGTTTGTTCCCTGGGGTGGGGGAGTCCAGACCTAGAGGGCATAGGTTTAGGATGAGAGGGGAAAGATATAAAAGGGACAACATTTTCACACAGAGGGTGGTGCATGTATGGAATGAGCTGCCAGAGAAAGTGGTAGAAGCTGGTACAATTATAACATTTAAATGGCATCTGGATGAGTGTATGAATAGGAAAGGTTTAGAGGGATATGGGCCAAGAGTTGGCAAATAGGACTAGATTAGGTTAAGATATTTGGTCTGCATGGACGGGTTGGACCGAAGGGGTTTTACTTGCTGTACATCTCTATGACTCTACTGAGGTAGTGCATTGGTAGTGCAGCCCAGCTATTCCCAAAGTCATCACAGAAATTAAAGATTTTTGTAAATGTTGCAAAGTTCCCCAATCTATCTGACTTTCAGACCAGATTGATAGAAAGCACCAACCAGATTTCTCTGCAGTACAAAAGTCACTAGTTATTCTAAGTAGCTAAAGCCAAATTGTTATAATCCATTGGCAAATAATAGTACTAATTAAAACTACAATTCCCTTATAAATTCCTCCTTACACACAATTGCAACATACATACACACGCACACATACATACATACGATAAAATAGGTTTTTTGATTCATTCATGGGATGAAGGCATTGCTGGCTCGGCCAGCATTTATTGCCCTCAGTGCTGTCAAGAGTAAATTATATTGCTTTCAGTCTGGAGTCACATGTATGACAGACCAGATAAGGTTGGTAGCTTCCATCCCTAATGGACATTAGAGAACCAGATGGGTTTTTCTGACAATTGACAATGGATGCATGGTCATCATTAAACTCTTAATTCCAGATTAGATTATGAATATAAAGGAAAGAATGGAAAGGAAGTTCAGTTGTTTTCATTCCCATGTAGTATTAGAACACAGAAAAATGAACATAAAACAGTACAGCATAATACGGGCCCTTCGTCCATGATAGTGTGCTGAGCATTTATCTTAATCTAAGATCAACCTAACCTACACACCCCTCAATTTACTGCTGTCCATGTGCTTGTCCAACAGTTGCTTAAGTGTTGTTGAGATAATTGCTATGATTTTTCTGCTGAAAATGTGTTGCTGGAAAAGCGCAGCTGGTCAGGCAGCATCCAAGGAGCAGGAGAATCGACGTTTTGGGCATGATACCTTCTTCAGGAACTGATTTTTCTGCTGGCCAGCATATTGCTTCAATTAACCTTCTCCGGATGCTTCCACTGTTTGGTGAAATGCGAAAGGTGAATGTTTCCCTTATAAAATGTCTCCAACTTATCAGTTAAAAGTCACTACATACAGCTGTTGTAGGAGAGATAAACTGTTTTTTTTCTTCAAGTTTACAGTTAATTTTTGACTGCAAAGAACAGAGAGACCACTACCGAGCAGGGCAAGAACGGAACCCGTTTTTCTTTGTCCCTATAACTTGTTACTAACTTTAAGTTACCTGAGAACCAATCACACAGTTGCAATAAGGTCTCTATTGTTGATTAATGATCCATTGACTAATCAGTTTCTTGCTGCCTGCAAACACTGTGCAAAGCTGCAACACGAAAATGGTTTGGAGGTAGCTGTGCACAAAACACAGAAAGTTAGTACAGAAGTGCAGTAGGTAATCAGGAATGCTGATTCTTTTTTTTCAAGGAGGTTGGGGGTAGAAGAGTAGGGAAGTCTTACTGCAACTGCACAAGGTGCTGGTAAGACTTCATCTGGCGTACTGTGAGCAGTTTTGGTCCCCTTATTTAAGGAAAGATATAATTTCATTGCAGATAGCTCAGAGAAAGTTCACTCAGTTGATCTCCAATGTGGAGGGATTCCCTGATGAGCAAAGGCTAAACAGCTTGGGACTCTACTGACTGGAGTTTAGAAGAATGAGAGGTAGTCTCATTAAAATAAATAGGATTCTAAATGGGCTTGACTGGGTAAATGCTGAGAGGACGTTTTCCTTCATAGGAGAGTCTATGACCACAGGGCATAGTCTTGGAATAAAGGGAGCCGAGATTGTGGTGCTGAAAAAGCACACCAGGTCAGGCAGCATCCAAGGAGCAGGAGAATC
>NW_025210214.1:6042-18775 GCF_004010195.1 Chiloscyllium plagiosum
CTGTGAGGCAGCAGTGCTAACCACTGTGCCACCATGCCGCCCACCATTTGGTATTCAGAAAGGGCCTCCTTTGCAAATGCTCATTTCGCCAAGAAGAACCATTATGGGAATTGAAAAAGCAGCTATCATCATTTAATGCCTTGGCAGAGAATGATCTCTAGTCAGATGTGGCACTGACGTACAAAGCGTCACCATATGGTATCCAGTTACTGCTGGCTCACCGACAAAGAGGACTGACTGATTAGTATGTACTTCCCAGAGTTTGGCTGATGCTGAATGAAGATGCATTCAGATGGAGATGGAAAGTTTGCTACACATACGTTTGATGAGGTAATGCACCACAAACCCCTTCTAAGGCTACACAATGAAGACAGGACCATCCCACTTTTCGATTCACGTTCGAATTCAGACGTGAGCTTTTATTCTGAGTGCATGGAAATACAAGATGGAACAGCATACAAGCAATCAAGTGGTTAATGCCTGCAGCCAACTCCCTACGGTGGATACACCATGGTGAGTTCGACCAAAGGAAGAATCCGTTCTGGTTTTAAAATTCCTGTACACCCATCTGGTCATCTCTGACAATAACACACTGCAGATTCAACTGGTGTGTTCAAAGCGAAAGGGTGATCACAACCAGAATGGAATCCTTTCTGAACCTGGTGACACCAGATGGCACTTGAAGACTGCATATTAATGTGGGGAACAAGTGTGTTTGTCACAAGCAATGGTCACTGTCGGATACCAGGTCAACTCCACCGGGGTCATCCTGTGGTTTCCAAAATGAAGATGTTGACAAGAAGTTATGTCTTGTGACCAGAATTGGATGCCGATACAGCCTTTTGGTGGGGCATTATCCACAGTGCTAACAAGGACAGGAATTGTCACCAGCAGTGCACTATATTCATTGGAATAGCCAGGTATTACCTTGGATCAGTTACACATTGAATGTGCCTGTCCATTTGCGGGATCTATACTTATAATGATGTTGGTCACAGATAACAGGCATTCATTTGCCAGCAGGGAGTTTTGAGTATTTCCGAAAGTCGAATGGGATTTGGCATGTAATGACAGCTGCATCTGTTACCCGATAGTCTGGTGGAAATAACAGTCCAAACATTGGACGAAAAGTTAAGAAAACAGCTGACAACTTCACAGGATCCCATACCACGTTAAAAGGCATCTTCGCAGACCTTGTGGGGATTGGAAAACAATATCTAGAATGCAAATGCCGTCCACAAAAATGCTCTATGTGTGAGAGAGAGTTTACGTCATGGGACAAAATCTGATGTTGAAACCATGGGAATAGCCCTGCATGGGTAAGAGGCATGATCGGGGTGAGGACAGATCCCATGATGTACAATACTTGGCTCTGACAGTCAGTACTAAACAAATGTGAGGATCACATGATAGCTGTAACCTCACAAGTGGCCAGGAGCAATACACACCCAGTGCTTCAGCACATCCAACAATGCTGTCCGAACGTGTGTGTTCTCCTGGTCCTCCTAGTGTGGAAGAAATCTCTGAGGGTGAGATGGAGTCAGCAGGTGTGCAGCATTGTCGCAGTTCCCATATGTGGAAAAAGGTCAACATTTTCTGAGATGCAAGAGGTGGACCACAGACCAGCACATGCCGACATTAGCCAAGCCAGAGTCGGAGTTAGTGGACTGAGTCGGTCATTGCCTCAGGAAATGCTGCAGGAAAAAGAAAGGGCCTACAGCTCAGAATTTAGAGCAGGATGGCGGTCATGATTGGCACAGAGTCAGCCAGGGAACCGCATTAACATAATATCCTACTTTGTGGCTGTTAATCTGATCCAGTCAGGGTGTCCTTACTGTTAGGTGTGTCATAGGTTCTGTTACACTTGAGGAGCTGTCTCTAAGAAGGCTTAGGTCAGTGTCAAATACTGTGCAGGTGTAACATGTTGAACTGTATCCCACAGCATATTGCATGCGAGGAGCTCAGCAATCCCCAATCTTGGATGCCACAGAGAAAGCTGTCCTCCAGCTTAAGAGTGAGGCTGCAGGTACAACTGGTATTCTCCCTGAGGCATTGAAGTAGATAGGTACTGAGCTCCTAATGCAGCTGCATGCTCTTGTCTGCTTTATCTGGAAGGAGGAGAGCTTCCCTCGATAGCTCACTGATGCCACAGTTGTGAGTGCTTTCAAAAAAAAGAGAATGTGTCAGACTGTGCTAATTACAGTAAAATCTCCCTGATGTCGGCCATTGGAAAACATATCGCCAAGGTCCTTGTGAACTGTCTCCTGCCTGTGCCTGAGGAACCCATCCCGGAATTTCTGTGTGTGTTTCAGCCCCAGATGGGCCCAAATACATGATTTTTACTGTTATATAGGGCGCACTGAGACCTTTCAAAGGCCTTTGACACCATCAAACAGGAAGCGTATGTGGAGCGTTCTTCTCTGCTTTAGTTGCATTATGAAATTTGTCACCATCCCTCACCTGGTCCAGGACGCTGTGTGACCCATCTTAATGACAAATGGCTTCAACACTGACCCAATTTGCCTCTGAACCGGTGTTGAGCGGGGCTATGTCATCACCACGAAACCGCTCTGAATCTACCTCACTGCAGAACCTCACCGCAGATAAGCTGCCCACTTTTAGGCCAAGTGGGCTCGTATTGAAGTCCTGCAATGTTGCTATCCCAGTAACTCTTGATGAGGGTGAGTGTGAGTGATAAGTTGTTTTTAGTTGAAATGAGCAGGTGTTCTTCCTCTGGATTTTTATCCATTCCCAGGTTGCTTTCTCAGGAGTGTTCAATAGCGATAGAGCAGATGCAATTTATAGAAAAGTTTTCATTGAAATGGACAAATGCTGGAGATCACAGCGTGTCAGATATAATCCATGAGAGAGAGCAAGCTAAGATTTTGTGTCGAGATGACCCCGCATCCTAACTGTTCATTGGTTGTATGTTTTATTTGACTTCATTTTTATTTTGGCGCCGTATGGCCCATGCCCACGAGTGGTTGGTGGGCACAGGGAGAGCCAAATTTTGATTGTTTATTTTCTCCTGTCTTTCCCAAGAGGAACAGTGTCTTTTTTTGTTTTACAAAGTGAAGGCAGCCTTTGTTTCTGTTTTGGAAGAGCAGAGTGTATGCCCTGGTACTCTGCCTTTTGGGACAGAGTCTGTTGCACACAGGGGTGTTGTTTTTCACACTGGACACTTGTGATGAATATAGGAATTGGTGATATGTTCAATTCCATTTGTCATTGATGTAAAGGATTTGGATGAGATTATGGGGTGCATGGTTTGTGAGGAGTGGCAAGTGGAGTATAATTTTGATACATGCAAAATGTTGCATTTTGGTAAGAGGAACAAGGCAAGACCACTTTTGTAATGGCCCGTGGAGTGTTGTCGAACGTAGAGTCCTAGGGGTTGACAGAACCTCTGTAGTGCGGAAGTAGACCATTTGGCACAACAGACCCACACTATCAGTCCTATTTCCCTTACGTGCAAAAGTAGAGGCACAAATCAAGAGCCTGGAAAGCTAAACGATCGTCAAACCACTACAGTGTGCCCGATGTGCAGCGCTATTCTAACCCATTATGTGTCAATTTGCCTATGTGGAGATTTTAAAGAATCGATGAATGAATGTTTGAAGCCAGCATATAACCGATCCATCACATTGAGGACTTATCTGGAAAACCGTAGATGCCTTGTCATTTACAAAGCTGGACATGAGCCATATGAACGTGACATTGTGCTTCAGTGAGGATTCCCCAAAAATTGCTACCGAAAATATCCATAAGGAATGTAACCGCTGTACTTGACTGACTTTGTTTTGGGATATCATCTGCTGGGATATCATTCTAGTGAATAGCAGAAAGCAGTTTACAAGGTTTACCCATGGTCCTTATTTATCTGAAAATCTGAATCACTAGGAAGCTCAATAAAGGTCACTTAATGCTTGTCCAAGACCTTAGGAAGGAAGAAAATGTTCCAATGCACCCCAAGTGGTGTAATTGAGCTACAGCATGGGCAAGCGGGCAACACACATTGAAAGATAAAGCAAGAGCAACCAAGGTTTGATCGGCTCCCACGTCTGCATCGGAGCTTCAGTTTTTCCTTGGGTTGGTGAATTATTATGGAAAATTGTGTAGTCACCTGGCCTCTATTTTGGCAGCTGAGATTTGGTATTCAGAAAGGGCCAACTTTGCAAATACTCACGTCGCCAGGAAGAACCCTTACGGGAATTGAAATCGTTTTATGTCTTGACACAGAATGATCTCCAGTGAGATGTGGCACTGACATGCAAAGCAGCACCATATGGTATCCAATTACTGCTGGCTCACCAAAAGAGAGGACTGCCTGATAGTATGTGCTTCCCAGAGTTTGGCTGATGCTGAATGGGTCAGCTTTGCAAATAGTCACAGTGCGAAGAAGTGGCATTTTAGGAAGTGTAACAACAGCTCTCGTCATTTCATGTTTCAGCACAGAATAATCCCCAGTGAGATGTGGTGCTGACATGCAAAGCCTCCACATACAGTATCAAGTTCCTGTTCACTCACTGACAGCTCAGCAAAGAGGAATGCCCAATAGTATGTGCATGCCAGACTTTAGCTGATGCTGAATGAAGATACGTCCAGATATGGAAGGAGCAATTGGCGGTAATCTTTTATGTGAGAAAGTTCAACCAATGCCTTTCTGCACATAAATATGAAATAGTAATAAACCACAAAACCCTGTTAGGGCTACCTAAAGAGGACAGCGCCATCCCACTTTTAGCTGGGCGCACTGAGACCTTTCAAAGGCCTTTGACACCATCAAACAGGAAGCGTATGTGGAGCGTTCTTCTCTGCTTTAGTTGCATTATGAAATTTGTCACCATCCCTCACCTGGTCCAGGACGCTGTGTGACCCATCTTAATGACAAATGGCTTCAACACTGACCCAATTTGCCTCTGAACCGGTGTTGAGCGGGGCTATGTCATCACCACGAAACCGCTCTGAATCTACCTCACTGCAGAACCTCACCGCAGATAAGCTGCCCACTTTTAGGCCAAGTGGGCTCGTATTGAAGTCCTGCAATGTTGCTATCCCAGTAACTCTTGATGAGGGTGAGTGTGAGTGATAAGTTGTTTTTAGTTGAAATGAGCAGGTGTTCTTCCTCTGGATTTTTATCCATTCCCGGGTTGCTTTCTCAGGAGTGTTCAATAGCGATAGAGCAGATGCAATTTATAGAAAACTTTTCATTGAAATGGACAAATGCTGGAGATCACAGCGTGTCAGATATAAGCCATGAGAGAGAGCAAGCTAAGATTTTGTGTCGAGATGACCCCGCATCCGAACTGTTCATTGGTTGTATGTTTTATTTGACTACCTTGACTTTATTTTTATTTTGGCGCCGTATGACACATGCCCACGAGTGGTTGGTGGGCACAGAGAGAGCCAAATTTTGATTGTTTATTTTCTCCTGTCTTTCCCAAGAGGAACAGCGTCTTTTTTTGTTTTACAAAGTGAAGGCAGCCTTTGTTTCTGTTTTGGAAGAGCAGAGTGTATGCCCTGGTACTCTGCCTATTGGGACAGAATCTGTTGCACACCGAGGTGTTGTTTTTCACACTGGACACTTGTGATGAATATAGGAATTGGTGATATGTTCAATTCCATTTGCCATTGATGTAAAGGATTTGGATGAGATTATGGGGTGCATGGTTTGTGAGGAGTGGCACTGGAGTATAATTTTGATACATGCAAAATGTTGCATTTTGGTAAGAGGAACAAGGCAAGACCACTTTTGTAATGGCCCGTGGAGTGTTGTCGAACGTAGAGTCCTAGGGGTTGACAGAACCTCTGTAGTGCGGAAGTAGACCATTTGGCACAACAGACCCACACTATCAGTCCTATTTCCCTTACGTGCAAAAGTAGAGGCACAAATCAAGAGCCTGGAAAGCTAAACGATCGTCAAACCACTACAGTGTACCCTATGTGCAGCGCTATTCTAACCCATTATGTGTCAATTTGCCTATGTGGAGATTTTAAAGAATCGATGAATGAATGTTTGAAGCCAGCACATAACCGATCCATCACATTGAGGACTTATCTGGAAAACCGTAGATGCCTTGTCATTTACAAAGCTGGACATGAGCCATATGAACGTGACATTGTGCTTCAGTGAGGATTCCCAAAAATATGCTACCACAGTGCTAACAAGGACAGGAATTGTCACCAGCAGTGCACTATATTCATTGGAATAGCCAGATATTACCTTGGATCAGTTACACATTGAATGTGCCTGTCCATTTGCGGGATCTATACTTATAATGATGTTGGTCACAGATAACAGGCATTCATTTGCCAGCAGGGAGTTTTGAGTATTTCCGAAAGTCGAATGGGATTTGGCATGTAATGACAGCTGCATCTGTTACCCGATAGTCTGGTGGAAATAACAGTCCAAACATTGGACGAAAAGTTAAGAAAACAGCTGACAACTTCACAGGATCCCATACCACGTTAAAAGGCATCTTCGCAGACCTTGTGGGGATTGGAAAACAATATCTAGAATGCAAATGCCGTCCACAAAAATGCTCTATGTGTGAGAGAGAGTTTACGTCATGGGACAAAGTCTGCTGTTGAAACCATGGGAATAGCCCTGCATGGGTAAGAGGCATGATCGGGGTGAGGATAGATCCCATGATGTACAATACTTGGCTCTGACAGTCAGTACTGAACAAATGTGAGGATCACATGATAGCTGTAACCTCACAAGTGGCCAGGAGCAATACACACCCAGTGCTTCAGCACATCCAACAATGCTGTCCGAACGTGTGTGTTCTCCTGGTCCTCCTAGTGTGGAAGAAATCTCTGAGGGTGAGATGGAGTCAGCAGGTGTGCAGCATTGTCGCAGTTCCCATATGTGGAAAAAGGTCAACATTTTCTGAGATGCAAGAGGTGGACCACAGACCAGCACATGCCGACATTAGCCAAGCCAGAGTCGGAGTTAGTGGACTGAGTCGGTCATTGCCTCAGGAAATGCTGCAGGAAAAAGAAAGGGCCTACAGCTCAGAATTTAGAGCAGGATGGCGGTCATGATTGGCACAGAGTCAGCCAGGGAACCGCATTAACATAATATCCTACTTTGTGGCTGTTAATCTGATCCAGTCAGGGTGTCCTTACTGTTAGGTGTGTCATAGGTTCTGTTACACTTGAGGAGCTGTCTCTAAGAAGGCTTAGGTCAGTGTCAAATACTGTGCAGGTGTAACATGTTGAACTGTATCCCACAGCATATTGCATGCGAGGAGCTCAGCAATCCCCAATCTTGGATGCCACAGAGAAAGCTGTCCTCCAGCTTAAGAGTGAGGCTGCAGGTACAACTGGTATTCTCCCTGAGGCATTGAAGTAGATAGGTACTGAGCTCCTAATGCAGCTGCATGCTCTTGTCTGCTTTATCTGGAAGGAGGAGAGCTTCCCTCGATAGCTCACTGATGCCACAGTTGTGAGTGCTTTCAAAAAAAGAGAATGTGTCAGACTGTGCTAATTACAGTAAAATCTCCCTGATGTCGGCCATTGGAAAACATATCGCCAAGGTCCTTGTGAACTGTCTCCTGCCTGTGCCTGAGGAACCCATCCCGGAATTTCTGTGTGTGTTTCAGCCCCAGATGGGCCCAAATACATGATTTTTACTGTTATATAGGGCGCACTGAGACCTTTCAAAGGCCTTTGACACCATCAAACAGGAAGCGTATGTGGAGCGTTCTTCTCTGCTTTAGTTGCATTATGAAATTTGTCACCATCCCTCACCTGGTCCAGGACGCTGTGTGACCCATCTTAATGACAAATGGCTTCAACACTGACCCAATTTGCCTCTGAACCGGTGTCGAGCGGGGCTATGTCATCACCAAGAAACCGCTCTGAATCTACCTCAATGCAGAACCTCACCGCAGATAAGCTGCCCACTTTTAGGCCAAGTGGGCTCGTATTGAAGTCCTGCAATGTTGCTATCCCAGTAACTCTTGATGAGGGTGAGTGTGAGTGATAAGTTGTTTTTAGTTGAAATGAGCAGGTGTTCTTCCTCTGGATTTTTATCCATTCCCAGGTTGCTTTCTCAGGAGTGTTCAATAGCGATAGAGCAGATGCAATTTATAGAAAAGTTTTCATTGAAATGGACAAATGCTGGAGATCACAGCGTGTCAGATATAATCCATGAGAGAGAGCAAGCTAAGATTTTGTGTCGAGATGACCCCGCATCCTAACTGTTCATTGGTTGTATGTTTTATTTGACTTCATTTTTATTTTGGCGCCGTATGGCCCATGCCCACGAGTGGTTGGTGGGCACAGGGAGAGCCAAATTTTGATTGTTTATTTTCTCCTGTCTTTCCCAAGAGGAACAGTGTCTTTTTTTGTTTTACAAAGTGAAGGCAGCCTTTGTTTCTGTTTTGGAAGAGCAGAGTGTATGCCCTGGTACTCTGCCTTTTGGGACAGAGTCTGTTGCACACAGGGGTGTTGTTTTTCACACTGGACACTTGTGATGAATATAGGAATTGGTGATATGTTCAATTCCATTTGTCATTGATGTAAAGGATTTGGATGAGATTATGGGGTGCATGGTTTGTGAGGAGTGGCAAGTGGAGTATAATTTTGATAAATGCAAAATGTTGCATTTTGGTAAGAGGAACAAGGCAAGACCACTTTTGTAATGGCCCGTGGAGTGTTGTCGAATGTAGAGTCCTAGGGATTGACAGAACCTCTATAGTGCGGAAGTAGACCATTTGGCACAACAGACCCACACTATCAGTCCTATTTCCCTTACGTGCAAAAGTAGAGGCACAAATCAAGAGCCTGGAAAGCTAAATGATCGTCAAACCACTACAGTGTACCCTATGTGCAGCGCTATTCTAACCCATTATGTGTCAATTTGCCTTTGTGGAGATTTTAAAGAATCGATGAATGAATGTTTGAAGCCAGCACATAACCGATCCATCACATTGAGGACTTATCTGGAAAACCGTAGATGCCTTGTCATTTACAAAGCTGGACATGAGCCATATGAACGTGACATTGTGCTTCAGTGAGGATTCCCAAAAATATGCTACCGAAAATATCCATAAGGAATGTAACCGCTGTACTTGACTGACTTTGTTTTGGGATATCATCTGCCGGGATATCATTCTAGTGAATAGCAGAAAGCAGTTTACAAGGTTTATCCATGGTTCCTATTTATCTGAAAATCTGAATCACTAGGAAGCTCAATAAAGGTCACTTAATGCTGTCCAAGACCTTAGGAAGGAAGAAACTGTGTTCCAATGCACCCCAAGTGGTGTAATTGAGCTACAGCATGGGCAAGACACATTGAAAGATAAAGCAAGAGCAACCAAGGTTTGATCGGCTCCCACGTCTGCATCGGAGCTTCAGTTTTTCCTTGGGTTGGTGAATTATTATGGAAAATTGTGTAGTCACCTGGCCTCTATTTTGGCAGCTGAGATTTGGTATTCAGAAAGGGCCAACTTTGCAAATTCTCACGTCGCCAGGAAGAACCCCTTACGGGAATTGAAATCGTTTTATGTCTTGACACAGAATGATCTCCAGTGAGATGTGGCACTGACATGCAAAGCAGCACCATATGGTATCCAATTACTGCTGGCTCACCAACAGAGAGGACTGCCTGATAGTATGTGCTTCCCAGAGTTTGGCTGATGCTGAATGGGTCAGCTTTGCAAATAGTCACAGTGCTAAGAAGTGGCATTTTAGGAAGTGCAACAACAGCTCTCGTCATTTCATGTTTCAGCACAGAATAATCCCCAGTGAGATGTGGTGCTGATATGCAAAGCCTACACATACAGTATCAAGTTCCTGTTCACTCACTGACAGCTCAGCAAAGAGGAATGCCCAATAGTATGTGCATGCCAGACTTTAGCTGATGCTGATTGAAGATACGTCCAGATATGGAAGGAGCAATTGGCGATAATCTTTTATGTGAGAAAGTTCAACCAATGCCTTTCTGCACATAAATATGAAATAGTAATAAACCACAAAACCCTGTTAGGGCTACCTAAAGAGGACAGAAAATGGCAATGAGATCAGATGACAATTGAAGACAACATACTAATATGGGGAGCAGTGTGTTTGGCTCAAGGAAAGGTCACTGTCAGATTCTGGTTGAATTCCACTAGAGTCATCCTGTGATTTCCAAAATGAAGATGTGGATGAAAAGTTATGTCTGGTGGCCAGGATGGAAGGCCAACATAAGCCTGTTGTTGGGTCAGTACCCAGAGTGCCAACAAGTACAAAGATTGTTGCTGGCAGTGCACGATATTCATGGGACTGGCCTGGTATGGCCTGGACTCAGTTACATGTCGAATGTGAGATTGATACTTTTAATCATTGAGCACGCCAATTCAATGTTGTAGATGCATAAAGCTTATTTTCAAATGTGGGGACTATTATTGAAAAGTTGTGAGCATCTGGTGTTTGGATGTGTTGGTCACAAAAATGGGCATTCACTTGCCAGCAGGGCATATTGAGTATTTCCTAAAGTCGACTGGCATTCAGCATGCAATGTCAGCTGCATCCATTGTCTGATAGTCTGGCATAAAACACAGTTCAATCATTGAAGTCAGGTTAAGAAAACAGCCTACAAGGGACATGGAAAGGGTAATTAGGCAAAGTCTTTTCCCTGGGGTCAGGGAGTCCAGAACTAGAGGCTGTTTAGGGTGAGAGGTGAAAGACACAAAAGAGTTGTAAGAGGCAGCTTTTTCACACAGAGGGTGGTGCGGATATGGAATGAGCTGCCAGAGGAAGTGGTGGCGGATGGTACAATTACAACATTTAAGAGGCATTTGGATAGGTATATGAATAGGAAGGGTTTGGAGGGAAATGGGCCAGGGGCAGGCAGGTGGGACTAGGTTGGATTGGGATATCTGGTCGACATGGATGGGTTGGATGGAAGGGTCTCTTTCCATCCTGTATATCTCTATGACTCTAACTTACTGTCCCAATTCCTTGTTGATGATAGATCCAGCACTCATGCAACTGCAGGGTCAGATCCACAAGGGTTGCTAATGTGGAGAGGATTCCACACCAGGTTAAATCTGATCTTCCCAGACATTGTTGGAGGTGGTGTAATGACATCAGGAACGCCAATGCAAGGCACAAGACTCCTTTTTGTGCAAGATGCTGCTCACGTCCTGGGACAAACTCTGCATTGAAACCATGAGAATAACCCTGCATGGGTAAGAGGCATGGTCAAAGTGAGGACAGGTCTCAGATGTGCAATGTTTGGGTTGGAGAGGCGGTCCTAAACAAATCTGAAAATCACATGATAGGTGTAACCTCACAAGTGGCCAGGAGCAAAACATACCCAGTCCCTGAGATTATCCAGCAAGGCTGTCTGAACCTGTCTGTTCTGCCCGTCCACCCACTGTGAAAGAAACCTCTGAGGGTGAGATGGACTCAGCAGATGTTGTTGCTTTGATTCCATTGTCACCTGAGTAAGAAGATCAATATTTTCTGAGATGCCAGAGGTGGGCTACAGTCCAAGCACAAGGTTGCATGAGCCAAGCCAGTGTCCAAGGAAGTAGACTTCATAGGAAAACGCCTCAGGAGATGCTACGGGAAACAGAATGGCCTTATGTCCCAGGAAGTAAAGCGGGATGCAGGTAATGATTGGAACGCAGTCTGCCAGTGAACCTGATTGAATATAATTTCTCAAGTTGTGCCTGGTAACCTGGTCCAGTCAGGGAGTCCTGAATGGCAGGTATGTCGGGGGTCTGCTCACTCGGGGACCTGTCTTTTTGTCATCACCGCAACACTTCCGAATCTATTTCATTGCAGGACTTCACCGCCCACAAGCTGCCCACTTTTGATCAAAGGTGGCTTTAATTGTAGACCTGAAATGTTGCTCTTGATGTGGATCAAGTTATTTTTAGTTCAAATGTGCAGGTGTACTTCCTCTGATTTTTTAACCCTTAATGTTCATTTCTCAGGAGCTTTCAATTGTGACAGAGCAGAGATTTATTTCATTGAAAAGAACGTTTCGTTGTTTAGTTTTTTATTTGGCTGAAAAGATCAAATGCTGGAGATCACAGCAGGTCAGAGAGCATCCATAAGAGAGGGCAGCTAGTATTTCAAGACCAAATGAGTCTTCATCAGAACTGTTCATGTGTTGTTTAATTTGCTTGAGTATATTTTGATTTTGGCCCCCTGTAGCCTCTGCCCACAAGTGGTTGGTGGGGCAGTGTCCAGGGAGAGCCAATTTTTAATTGTTCAACAAAAAAGACACAATTGCTCTGGGGATAGTCAGAAAGAAATAAACAAAGTGAAAGCAGTTTAATTTCTGTTTTGAATGAGCACACCATTTTTCATGGTGATGTGTCTGTTCTAGGAATGTCTGACGCAGGCAGTATCAGGGGATCTTGTTTTTTCTTTTCCCATTTACATCTTTGGTTTTAAAAGAGTGGAGGGTTGTTTTGCAGGCTGGAGGCCTGTGACAAATGCAGGAATTGGTGCTGGGTGCAATGCCAGTTTTCATTTCTGTAATGGATTGGAATGTGAGTATGAATGTGAATGTTAAACAGCATCAGGAACATCAATGTCGGCCACAAAACTCTTCTTTGCGCATGAGGCAATTTACTACATTGGACAAAATGTGCTGTTGAAACCATTGGAATGGCCTGTATGGGGAAGGAGCATGGTCGAAGTAAAGGACAGATCCCATGATGTTGAGGATCACATGATAGCTGTAACCAGCAAGTGGCCAAGAGCAAGGCATAACCAGCTCCTC